>NC_069100.1:4664641-4741396 GCF_947172395.1 Bicyclus anynana
TTAGAAGTTATATGTAATTATGTTAATAAGGAGGTAGATAGAAAGATAATGCTGAAGTAAAAATAATAGTTTAAAACTCAGTAAATAAATGTATAAAGTAATCGTGCTTACACAGTTACACAGGCATCAACTAAAAAGCACGAAGAATTCTAAAAATCTATTTTAAACGAAATATTAAAAAAATAAAGAAGTTCTCTAAATCCCAAAAATATTGAAAAGTATTAAACTTAGCTCTACAATTGAACGGTTTTTCAATTTTCATAAATGAAAATCTAACAAACTTTCATTAACTAAGGAAAACAAAAGTATATTCTACTCACCCAAACAACTCCCAATCCAAACAACACAATATTTTCACAATAACAATATTAAAAATCCACAATTCAAACCTCTTTGCTCAACACAGATAAGAGTTTCAAATAAATCGAATAATAAGTCTGTTCGATTTTCAAAGTTCAGTTTAGAAACAAACAGTCTTGTCTATGACAACAAATTAGCAATCAAAATAACACACGTAAATTCCCGAACGTTATTGAAGTGACACGGACGCGTAGACTCGTATAGATGCCGAGGCAAATACTGAGTCGAGTCGAACCGTTTCCCGCCCTTGTGTCACAGAGTAATTTGTATACCGAGGTGGCAATTAATCAATGGAGCTTTTTAAAACTTTAATGCTTTGACATAGAACGTATTTTCTTTAATTAGTCTTAGTAAAACTTGGATGTTTTAATTAAGTAAAAATATTTCATAGTTTTTTAAGTATTTAAAATCCACTTACTGTGACTTCATCATTACATTCATGAACTAAGATAGGTAGTGAAAACGACCATTTTCTAGAACAGTGGAACAAACTCATAAATAAGATAATGTAATCATAATTGTGTTATAATTTAATTTCCAGTGTCTGTGTGTATTTATATATTATATAAGTATTTATATGTACTATATAATTGTATAATAATATTATAATATCAACTATCTTAGCACCCATAACACAAGCTACTATGTATGCTTACTTTGGGGCTAGATAGTGAGGTGTATTGTTTAAGTATATTTATTTATTTATTTATTGATTTTAATTAAAATTTCACATCAGGATCTAGATTTTTGTTCTCTAAACTTTACATAACTGAAGTCTAAAAGTAACTAGCGGACGCGGGCGACTTTGTCCGCCTTTAGACCTCTTTAATCCGGCTCTATAGCAAAATCTGTTCTTAGTAACCTACTAACTATAAACTACGTCCCTGCCAAATTTCAGCTTTGTAAATCAGGCGGTTTTTGAAATTTCGTGATGAATGACCTTTCGCATTTATATATTAAGATTTGTACAAATTTAAACGTATTTTGAATACTTTTATATAAAATTATTAAATTTTAATAACATAGATACATTAAATTATTAAACGATATCAAAATGTTTATTGAAACTTGTTAACACTAAGTAATTCCAATGCACATTATATGAAACATTCTAAAATTGAAATTTATTATCACAGTATTTCGCACTTAATAGAATTAATAGCACAGCTAAATCCCAAAGCAAATAATAATTTTATACAGTACCGCATATCTACTTAGTTTGTTGCACTTACTCTATGCCATATGAATATTCCGTCCTTGTCTCTAACATGTTTTAAATATCCTCCCTCTCTGTCACTGCATTGGTATTAATATCCCGTATATGTAGACTTGGCAAATCGTAATTATTTGTTTTTATAGTATAGTTTGTCTGAGTTATTTTAAACTAGAAATGCAATTACTTCGTAGCAAAGTTTAATCTGTTTTTGTCCTTTGCTTTCAGTTTCCACTTTAATACAATGCTCGCAGACATGGAGAGGCATTGACTATATTTCTTTATACTACTTTACATAACTTTATTTGTCTATGATCCGATTCCGCCTGCGACTTTGTCTGTTTAATAATAGTTGTATATTTTCTTTTAGTTTTTACATTATGAGAGGTTTTTTAGTATCTATAATACCATTGTCATATAGACAGCATTATTACGCTATAATGAGAAATAACACTAAAGCATTCATAGATACTTGGCTGTTTTTTTTTAATGAAGTAATTTCCGACCTGGTGATAAAAGCGAGTCTTTGACAAGTATAGGGATAAAAAAGATGGTTTTTCTAGCGCCATTTCGTAATCTACTCAATATTAAACATCAAACCGTATCACAGAGGTATTCCTAGAGGTCGTTTGATAATAATTATTACCTTACGGGTAAACCGTGATACTATGTTTTTTTTTTTTTATTTTTAAAAAGTTTTTACTAACTTCCTTATATGAGACAAAAAGCAACGCCAAGACTAAATCGATGCCGTTCCTAACGCCAAACATAGGTACTTATATTATTTATCAACTTTTGTTAATACGTTTATTTCTTATCATGGTCAAGGTATTATCATGGTCGTAGGAAAGTATTTGTATGCCACTGCACGTAATTAGCCATTGTAGCACGAGTGCTACAATGGCTAATTACGGCTAAAATGCTTTGTTGTTAGTTGACCGTATAAAAATTTAGTTTTTTTTCCTTTTAAGGTACAATTATTACATACTAGCGCATGCTGGCGACTTCGTCCGCGTGGAATTCAGTTTTTCACAAATCACGCAAAAACCGTGGTTTTTTTTTTCGAGATAAAAAAACTTATTTGTTAATTCAGGGTATTAACTATCTTCTATATAAATTTCAGCCAAATCGATTTAGTAGTTGCGGCGTTAAAGAGTAACAAACATCCATACAAACTTTCGCGTTTATAATATTAATAGGATGTTCATTGAAATAAACATCATTATCATCATTATCAGCCTATTTTAAAGGCCCCCTACAGTGTCAGGACCCCCTTCTTATAGAAGAGGGATGTGGAGTTATAACCCACCACGCTGCTATAATGCGGGTTGGCGGGCTAAAAGTAATCAATCACAAGCATTAGTTTAAAATCTTTAATAACCTATTTTCTGATGTAATCTACTGTTTATTGTATAAAGTATTTAATTTACGTTTAAAACCACTACATCAAGATCTGGCGCTATATTTTTTGCCTTTAAGTGCTAAATCTCATTAACTATGATTAATTACAGTCGCGAAGTTGCCCTCCTTCGGTAAATAGCGGGCGCAAAAACAGCTTTTCATAATACATTTCAGATCGGTAATTTTGTTTTTACTTTAAACAGTCTAGACCTTGGAACGATATGGGGTGGTAAATTAAAAATATTATAACTTTACGAAACGTTACGTTCTTTCGTTTTTACTGATAAAGTTATTCAATTAAAAACCTTCGGTTAATTTACATTATTTTGCGCAAAGGATCAGACTGGCTGTCCACCGCGGAAATGCAGCCAGTATTCTTGCCACCATTCCACGTGGGCATGATTTGTATAGATATTAGGTTTTTTTTTATCTCAACATGTTAGCCATTGACTGCAATCTCACCTGATGGTAAGAGATTATGCAATCTAAAATGGAAGCGGTTTCGGTTTCTACACAACATCGTAGCGGTACGCGTCATCCCTTGGCGGTACGTCTTTGCCGGTAGGGTGGTAACTAGCCTCGGGCGAAGCCTCCCACCAGCCAGACCTGGACCAATTAAGAAAACCTCAATCGTCCCGTCCCAGTCGGGGATCGAATCGTCCTTCGTCTTGTAAATCCACTGCGCACACAACTGCGCCACGGAGCCAAAGTCAAATGGCTGGAGCCAGCCATGCCGGAGGATGAGGTAGCTTTGATATCCTGTTGTATTCTTTCTCAATAAAAAAATTACAAAAAGGCTTTATATCAAAATCTATACTTATAATGAATCTGGAAAGAGGTCAATTCTGTCCATGAAATATATTTCCAAAATAACTATCAGCGGGTGATTAGTGATCGATACTGATGCCAAAATGGAATCAGTAAAATTTTTGTCTGTTTGTCTGTCTGTATGATCGTTATAGAAACAAAAACTACTCGATTTTAACGAAACTTGGTACAATTATTCTTCATACTCCTGTACAGGTTATACTATATTTTTCATTACGCTACGACTAATAGAAGCAGAGCAGTGAAGGGATATGTTGGGAAAACGGGAGAAGTCATTCCATTTTTACAGCGATACTACTGGGCTATAAGGGCGGACGAAGTCGCGGGTGTCCGCTAGTCTTAAATAATATTGTAATTTTTCAAAAAGATTCCATTCTAATTAGATTTTATTTAAAGCAAAAAATGAAAAGCACGAAATACTTAATTTAATCCAATAAAATAGAATGAACAATGTCGATATACCAACCTTCCAAACAAACGTGAAATAAAATTTGTAGAAATTTGATTTAATTCATGCAACTGTTAACATTAACTAAAGCTCTTTGCATACAAAATTATAATTTATCCCCAACACACTATTACTATTTCAAAGTGTAATTTATTCATAACTATCCGACGCCCCGAGGTTTTACCCGCGTGGTTCCCGTTCCCGTGAGAATAAATAAACCTATCACACTCACAAATAATGTGGCTTTCAAGTGCCACCTCTTTTTTTCTTCTAACATAATTGCTAAAACACCATGACTTTATAATATTAGTATAGACTACTTCAGAGTGTAATTTATATTATAAAATACAAAATGACACTACATCAAAATCTCTGCCGGCCGCCATTTTTGTTGTATCTAAGGTAACAAATCTCATTAACTATGATTAATTACCAAGTTGAAGCTCGCCTTTGATAAGTACAGACGCAAAAAGAGCTTCTCGCTTTTCGCTTTTCGCTTCACGTGTATTTCAGAATAATATTTTTACTTACCTAATTTTCTTTTACTAAGTAAACTATAGTACATACCTACTTATAAAAGGCGTTTAATGACTTGGGTTACATATTTGCTAAGTTTGTTTTTATTACAAATTTTCAGAACCAGATTTCGCCATTTTGTATAACCAATAGCCTACAGACCTAATCTGTCAAGCAAGTCTATTGTGGTTGGTCCAAAAGTAATTTAAGATTAACAATAGATACCTATAGACTCAACTTCATCATCATCATCATTATCAGCCGATGGACGTCCACTGCTGGACATAAGCCTCTTGCATGGAATTCCAAACACAACGATCTCGAACCGCCAGCATCCAGCGGCTCCCACTTCATGTCCTCGTACCATCTAGTGGGGGGTCGACCAACACTGCGCTTTCCGGTGCGGGGTTGCCATTCCAGCAATTTGGGACCCAACGTAGATCGGCTCTTCGTACTAGTCTAACCACAGAACCAACGTAGCGAATCTCGAGGTCCCACATTAGATTCCTAGATCAACAAATTAAAAAATAAAACAGTGCATACATAAAGTACTCATTGTCTTTCACAAATCGATTTACGTTTCCAGCCGTTTAAATTATTGAATACATAGAACCTACGAAGCAGATATTTATTTATATTTCGACAATACTGGGGTGATTCAGGAACGAAAAATTAGGTAAAACCCAAAGGCGAACAGAAGAATTATGGGAATAATACTTATAAATTATTTTAGAATTTAAACTATCGTGAGTGTTATTCATATTAATTGATTATGAAACACGGCTAAAACTCAGTTTGTCAGTCAGTCAGTTTGTCAGTTTGGATCATGCCGCGATGCAAGAACCAGCTCATGACTAAGGGCCCTGTATGGGTTCAAAACTAGTCGGGCATACTTATAAATTAGTTTATTTTGGATAGGTAGGTATCGCTATAACTTAACTGTCCACTCAAACAGTGGAACTTCTTCTTCCCTGCCCCTAGATAGGGAAGAAGGAATATCTTACTGAGTATACTTCTTCCCTGCCCCTAGATAGGGAAGAAGTATACTCAGTCACATATAAGTCAAAGCGAAGCTTGACCGGGACCGCTAGTAGAATATAGATTATTCTCCTGTTTTTCGTGTTGAGTAAGTGCCGATGACTGCATGTGGTATGCCGATGACTGGTGTAGTTCGGGCGAGCGCAGAAGCATCACCTAATGAGACCCGAAGGCTGAAATGAAGATAGAGGACGGAATGACTCTCTAAGGGCGTCTCCTATGAGACTTCGGCTTAGAGGGCCATTCGGGAGGGGGTAACCGTGACTTGGGATTATTCTCCTACCGCTCCAATGGATCGAGTCTATCATAAGCAAATGATTTTAAACTTACTTCGTGGTTGTTCATTATGAATATTATTTAAACGGGTACATACCACGATAAAACGACGAGATTTTTAATGTCGATATTTCGACCAAGTCGCATGGATCGCGGTCAGGGACTGAGTCACTGAGCCCTTAGGTCCCATTTTATCGTGGTATGTACCCGTTTAAATAATATTCATACCTAATGCAAATTTTAGAAGATATCCAAATCTAACAAGAATCTAACTTCATTAGGTACTATCTACATTGTTAAAACACGTAACGTTATATCAGTCTGTGCCCTAATCTACGCGTGAAGGGCTTCACAAAAACCGATACCCTATTAGCGAGAGCTTTCGTGAGCCCAACTAAATGTGCCTGATTACTTTGGCGTTTTTTACCTACTGTGAGGGGTGCATTTTATGCAGGTCTACTTGGTTTATGCATGAAACATGATGTTGTATATACACTATGCATGTACAATATATTTATATATACATTGTAGATGCATAGTGTATATACATTATAATTATTATATATATTTTCACAAATCCCTCGGGAACCATGGATTTTTTTTTTGGATGAAGTAGCCTATGTGTTAATCCAGGCTATAATATAACTTAATACCAAATTTCAGCTATTTTGGTTCAGTAGTCGAGGCGTGAAAGAGTAACAAACATTCATATCATCAAAATCATCAGTTGTCGCAAATCTCGGGAAACCATGGATTTTTTCAAAATAAAAAGTAGCCTGTGTGTCAATGCAGAGAGATCTATTTCCATTCCAAATTTCAGCCAAATCGCTTCAGTAGTAGCGGCTTTAAAGAGTAACAAACATCCAAACATCCATACAAACTTTCGCGTTTATAATATTAGTAGGAAGTAGGAATAAATAAGTGATCCCTTGATCTCACCTGAAGTTAAGGGACGATGCAAAAACTAATGACATGACACTGTTTATTAAATTAACATCTTTGGGTTCTAAATATAAGCAACAATCCTCTTTAGCTTTTAAGAAGAAGAAACATCATAACATACGTTATGCTTAGATGAAGAGGTATATCTAAACAACCCTTTTAATATCGCCCCACTTAATGGGGGGTCGATCAACACTGCGCCTTTCGTTTCGAACTATATGGCCGTTGACCAGGCTATAACATTCAAGAAGGATTCTCTAACCAATAAGGTAATAATTGTTATCATCAGCCTGTATTCGTCCACTGCTGGACATGGGCCTTTCCGAGAGCGCGCCACCACACGATCCGTCTTCCTCGTCCAGCCTCTTCCCACTACCTTCTTGAGGTCGTTGGATCATCTAGCTGGAGGGCGTCCTACACTGTGCTTGCTGGTACGTGGTCTCAACTCCAGAACACGTGTCTCAGTGGCCATCTGCAGGGTTATTATGTAACTCGGTGTACCATTCAAGTAATCAGTCACTTCATCGTTTTTCATCGTGTTTTCGTTTTTGCAATCATCTAACTTTGTGTTTACAACGAAATGACACAATAAATGTCATTTTACGTAAAGTAACATTAGTTTAGTAGTAGGTAGTATATAAGCCATGAGGATGTGGAGAGGGCTCCGAAAAGAGCAAAAAAAATAGTAACGCTGGAAGAAAAAGGTACAAATACGTCGACCGGAGGCGAAACGGAGGAATTAGAATGGGATGACGATTTATGCACAGAAACGGACTGGAAGATAATAAAAAGGAAAGGGAAGTTAGAAAAACGCAAGGAAACTAAGAAACCGTTTGAAGTAACAGAAAGCCTCGACGGAAAAATACCACAGGCAGAGGACAAAATGACAGAAAGTACCCAAGCAGAGAGAAAAAAGAAAGGTAGAAGAAGCAGAGAAGTGAAAAAAACGCCTACAAAGTCAGGAATTAAAACATCAAAAACAAAACCTGAAGCACTGCTGGTGGAGGTAAAAGATAGAGATTATGCAAGCGTACTAAAAGAGGTGAAAACAGGGTTTACAAGTGAGGAAGTTCTTTTTTCTAAGATAAGGAAGACTATGAAAGGGGACATTCTCCTTGAAATTGATAAAGAGCAAAATGAAGGAGCCTTAAAAGTAAAAGAAAAAATTAAGGGTTTGTATCCCACTTTAAGCCTGAAAGCACTAAGAGAATCCCAAGACATCATAGTTAAGGGGATGGATGTCACAGTCGAAAGGGAAGAGCTAGAGGAGACACTTAAGAACAAAGCAACAGAGTTCCGCATTAAGAGTTTCTGGGAAAATAGCTATAGGGTTAAAACCGCTATAATAGCGCTACCAAAGGAGGAGGCGCTCAAAATAGTAGGGGACGGTAAAATCAAGATAGGATGGATGAGAGTCCCAGTGCACCTAATAGAAGAAAGGAAAAAATGTTATAGGTGTCTAGAACATGGCCATATCTCAACTGAATGCCAAGGACAAGATAGGAGCAAGAAGTGCTATAACTGCGGTACAGAAGGGCATAAAGCTAAAGAATGCAGGAATGAAGCAGTTTGCGCTATTTGCAGTGATAGAGGTCAGACTAACACAAACCACAGCATGGGCTCAAGATACTGTCCTTCTTGGAAAACAAAGATACTTGGAAGACCGAACAAGCCAAAAAACGGGGCGTAAGAGCAGGGAATGGAGCGACAGACTCGCCTCTTAAAGTGCTACAAATTAACCTGGACAGAACGCGAGTTGCCCATGACCTGCTCGAAGTTACCGTACAAAATCACGACATTGATTTAGCCATAGTAGCAGAACCTAATAAAAATATAGCGGAGGTTAAGGAATGGATCACGGACCGGAGAGGTGATGTAACGGTTATTGTTTACAACAAACAAATACAATTTAAAGTGGTGAGTAGAGGTAATGGCTTCATAGGAATATCTATGGCGGGGCTGACAATATATAGCTGCTATTTTTCACCAAACTCTAGCTTGGAGGAATTTGACAGAGATATTAATGAGCTCTTTGAAAACATAAACTCACAACGCGGCAGCATCCTAGTCGCCGGTGATTTCAATGCGTCGTCAAAAATCTGGTCACTTAAGGCTGAAAATACTAGAGGTCGATTAATTATGGAAATGCTGGCGAGTAGGGACATGGTAATTGTAAACGAAGGACTTGAACCAACATTCCAAAGAGGTCCAAAAAACTCCACTCCAGATATTACATTTGTAAATTCTGGCCTAGTACATCAAGTGAGAGAATGGCAAGTTTTGAATGAAGATAGCCTGAGTGGACACAGGTACATAAAGTTTAAAGTTCTCCGAAACGAGTTTAAAACGCTTAAAACGTGTATCGGATGGAGACTGGATAAGATGGACCAAAACATATTCAAGCAGGCCTTGAAAGAAAAGGAAGTACACTCACCAGAAGAACTAGTGCAGCTGACACAAAAGGCCTGCGATAAAGCGATGCCAAAGAAAAGCCGTCGACAGAAAATACCCGTTTACTGGTGGAATAAAAATATAGGGGAAAAAAGAAAGCACTGCACAACATGTCGCAGAAAATACACTCGTAAGAGGCGGATAAAGGGGACGAGTAATTTAGAAGAGGTTAAAAGTAATGAAGAAGAAATACAGCGACTTAAAGAACAGTACAAAGCTGCAAAAGTAGCCCTCCAGACAGAAATTTCTAGGGCAAAGCAAGAACAATGGAGAAAACTCTGCGAGGAGGTGGATAAAGATACATGGGGACTTGGATATAAAATAGTCACTAAAAAACTGCATCAACGCCCGCCGTGTCTTGACATGGATCTTATCAAATCCGTAGTGAAAGTACTATTTCCGTCGCACAAAGACTTTGGTAGAGTTATTGCAAATGGACTTGAGGTTCCAGAAGTAACACAGGAGGAGATGAAAAATGCTGCAGAAGGCCTCAAGTCAAAAAAAGCACCAGGTCCAGATCTTCTGTGCCCAGAAGTGGTTAAGTTAGCTGCGCAAGTTATCCCGGAAACCCTAAGGAAGATCGTAAGCATGTTGTTTAAGTCAGGAATTTTCCCCGCATCCTGGAAGACAGCTAGTCTGGTCCTACTTAAAAAAGTCAATAAACCTGCAGACGACCCTACGGGTTATAGGCCAGTGTGCTTACTTGATTGCTATGGGAAGCTAATGGAGAGACTCCTAGTAAATAGAATCGAGAAGCTGCTGCCAGATCACGGTGGTCTCTCAGAACATCAGTATGGATTCAGACGAGGTCGATCCACATTAATGGCAGTAAAGAAAGTAATAGAAACGGCTATGAGAGCAAGACAGGAAACACGGAAAACTAGACAGTTATGTGCCTTGATATGTCTCGATGTCAGGAATGCTTTTAATTCTGCCCCATGGAGAGAAATCCTCATAGAAATCAGGAAAAGAGGTTTCCCTGGCTATATACAGAACCTTTTAGGCAGCTACCTAGAAAATCGAGCCATAGAAATAATAGACAGCAAAGGAGAGAGGGATACAATAAAAATCAGCAGCGGAGTTCCTCAGGGATCAATTCTGGGTCCCACACTGTGGAATATATTATACGACGGAGTATTTAAGCTCAAACACGAAGATGGCATCCATGTGATAGGATTTGCTGACGATTTAGCCGTGGTAGTGGTGGCCAAAACTGAAGCAGTTCTTATGTCTCGGGCAAATAGAGCACTGGAACGTATAAAAGACTGGATGCAAGGAAAGCACCTGGCCCTAGCACCTGAGAAAACAGAAGCTGTGGTTTTTAGTGGAAGGCGAAAGCTCAGCCCTATAAATTTTCTAATCCAAGGTGCTACTGTGACCCCCAAGGAACACGTGAAATATTTGGGAATATGGCTCGACAAAAGTTTAAACTTTAAAAAACATATTGAAGAAATATCCCAAAAAGCGCAGAGGCAAGCGGAATCTCTTTGCAGACTTATGCCTACAAAAGGAGGCCCTAGAGCTGGTAAGCGAAGGGTGCTGGCGTCAGTAGCACAATCCGTAATTCTCTATGGCGCCCCACTGTTTTCCGGAGCTATGAACGTGGAGCTATACCGAAAAAAGTTGGAGGCAGTACAAAGAAGACTCGCTATAGGGATTAGCGGCGCATACCGAACAATATCCACGGAAGCGGTGCTGGTGATAGCAGGGCTTATTCCTATAGCCAAGTTAGTAAAAGAGCGTGCAACTCTGTTTGAAAGGAAGGATAGCCAATCTCTACAAGTACGTGAAGACACACTGACTGAATGGGAAAACGAGTGGACCAGAACAGGAAAGGGGACATGGACACGAGAGCTGATCCCCGAGCTGAAAAGATGGCACAAACGGGAGCACGGGGAAGTAGATCGATGGCTAACCCAGGCACTAAGTGGGCACGGGGTGTTCAATACTTACCTGTATGCTATTGGCAAGGCACCGAGTGAAAAGTGCTACTTCTGCGGCGAGGAGGACACTCCGAGACACGCAATCTTCGAGTGTGCGGGCTGCGCTGACCTAAGAACAGCGGCCCAGGGGCCAAGGGGCAGCGTGGATGCGCAAAACCTTATTGCACGCATGCTAGTAGACGTGGAAGAATGGAGGAAATACTCTCAGATGCTCAGAGCAATCATGATCAGGAGAGAGGAAAGAGAACGGGCAGAAAAAAAGGAAAGCGAGGAATGATAAATTGATAAATAGAAAGTCAGTACGAAGAAATGCAAAGCGGTTCCGTACTGACTGGCAGGAAAAAAAAAAAAAAAAAAAAAAAAAAAAAAAAAAAAAAAAAAGGTAGTATTAGCAGGTAGTAACGGTATTTTAACGAAACACTGATATTTACGTAATTTTGCTAAAATATTCATGAAAGACGATAGTTAGACCAAAAGATCATAGCCACTTGATGGCAAATGACATATTCAAGGTAATTTCATAGGAATAACTATATTAGATAATCACAAAAACGAAAATACGACAAAAATCGGTGTAGTGACTCATTGCTTGAATGGTACACTGAGATACATAATAAGGCCGCTGTTCTGCGACAAATATGACCCGCCCACTACCACTTCAGGATGCTTAGCATTTGGTTAGTGATCCTTTAATTGTAGTTATATACTTAATTGACAATTTATAAAAAAACGAAAGAAAACAAAAATTGTTTACACAAATTAACAATAAAAATAAATATCGACCAACTAAGCCATCTATAAGGCGATCTTCTTTCCCAGAAAGGATATAATGGGTATTGTCGAGATTCCGTAACTCGTATGTAATGAGGCTACCTAGGACGTGCAGCTGTCTCGCTCTCACATGAATGATGCAGCCGACTGTCTCTTTCGCACGCTTGTCACTTGCCGATCAAGTCTTTTTATGATTCGTCACAGGTGCCTTGTTGGTGTAAAATTTTTAGATGCATGTTTGGTTCGTGAGAACTCGTTATTTGAAATTAAGTGTATATTTAATTTTTATTCATATATAATACGAATAAATATGTTGTTCTAAAAGAAAGCTTTTAAAAATAATGTTGTTTGTTTCTACATTATTACATATAAGTAATATTTAATACCCCGAATTATTATAAAATTAAAAACATTGTGGTGCTGCAGGCGGGGATAAATAATGCTTTTTTAAGGGCAAAGAATGAAATACCAATATTTGTCACCGCATAAATAAATAAATAAAAATAAAATAAAATAAAAATAAAAAAGCCATTTATTTCTTACAGAAGTACTAGTTTACAAGGTTTGGTTAAGTTGAGTTTAGTTTAATTGTGTTAGTATCAAAAAGTAGATGATTATTATTTAATAGTTAGTGCTTTTAAGTATTTTTTTAAGTAGTTTTAGTTAGGTACGTTAATATTATATTGCAACTATTCTGTAGGAACCCCTCTGCGGGTAAAGGCCTCCTCCAAATTGTGCCAGTTTTCTCTGGATTGCGCTATTTGTATCCAGTTTGGACCCGTTGCGCGTTTTATTTCATCCTCCCATCTGTTGCAAGTTCTCCCTCTCTTTCTTTTGCCCACTGGCCCCCTCCACTCTGTTACTCTTTTTGTCCATGTCACCGCATGCGGCAACATAAAGAATTTAGTCAGTATCTTTACTCTGTCAGTACTTTATATAGATATTGTGATACTTGTTTTAGTTCGTTACGCATAAGCAGTCGGGTTTTTTATAATAATGCCTTTTTTGGTATTATATTTTTGAATTTGTACTAATTATGAATTCGATTCAGTCAGCTCAGTTAAATAAAATCAAGTTGTATTCATATATTTTTATGTGATCTTAATACAATGCTGAAACTTTCCAAATTAACTTGTTTCCAATAACAAGAGTTTTTTAGACATATTATGGTACGTTTATGGTGAACGCCATCGGACTACAAATACCAAATTGGCATTTGTAGTTCGTCAAATTGGCATTAGCGTGAGCAAAACCGCAGGCAAAAGTGGCATCTTCACAATAATCGCACGCAAATTTGATATCAAACGCAGATACTACATGAAATTTTGAAACAATTTTATCTGTTTTCTGCGCATATACTGCCCCTATAACTGACCCTACACAACGCGAGTTTTTGCGTGTCGATAACTTGACAGCCCTTTGTTGTTGTCATGCTAGCGAGTCACCAATGATTACATCTACTGTTCACTTTTTAAATGTTTACTTTTTCGTTTATTTATCTTTAGCTAGTATATTTTATTAAAACGCCCTTAATAACGACTTTTTCTAGGTCCCGTACCACAAAAGGAACCTGTAGTTTTCGATTTACGTTTGTACGAAACCCTCAGTGAAATCTCACCTCTGTAGTCACCTGTGTATCTCAAACGTCTCAAAGGTACATCATAATCATTTATTATACAATAGGATTTTGTTTCTTACCTTACCTTCTTACTTCAGAAGTTCCTGAATATTATATAATGATTTATTTATTTTGCTATTATCCGCGAAAAGCCGACGAACCCATGCGACAACGTCACCCAGGTCCGACGAAATACCCTCTACGTACGTTTCACCCCGAAACCGGAGCATCCTCAGGAGATGTTGACTCTACAACTTGCAATTGCAAAAAAAAAGATTCCTGAAAATTGTCTACTTTTTTTACTACTTATCGTAAACACTTGTCTCAGTGTTAAAAACTTTATTTTGTTATGGAATCAAAAAACCATAAACCAAGTAAGGTTCTAACTCAGTTACACATTGTATACCTATACAGTAAGTGACAGATATATCCCTCGCCTTCGAGCACGAAAGGGTTAGGTACCGTCGCAGTCATTTGTGTAATTATGTGTGTTTTATATTTAGCTATTTTTTAGTCAAAATCGAGCCTGGGGTGCTCCGCCGGTGAATCGAAATACATTAATACATAAACTACGTACACTTACCAAAAAGATGAATAGACGCGCTTCTTGCGTAGTGAAAGAAAACTTAGTTAAGGTCGTTTATCACACTATAACTTGAGTTTTATAGTCCCCGGGATCCCGTTAAAGTATTAGAATAAAGTTATGAGAAGGTTTAAATAAGTTTTTCCGTTGACCGTTCATTTCTGTTTTTTGCACCGACACTTTTCTTTTCACAGATTCACACACGATTTTTAAATGTCAAAACACAGAGCCTAACCAATATAAAAATTGAGAGGAATCATAAACTACATAGACAAAATAATAATGATATAGATATAAATATGTGTGTTAAAACTAAACATTCTCCCCCCCCGAGAAAGGCTAAACAGCCTTTATCTAAATTAATTGATTGGAAGTCTACAAATTTTAACCACTGGGCGCACCAATGACCCTGTGGCTGTTAGAAGCTTTACAACCCGCACAATCCCATCTTTTCCCGGTATTAATTCTTGTATCCTTCCAAGCTTCCACTTAAGTGGAGATAAGTTTTCGTCCTTGATTAAAACCAGGTGTCCTAGATTAGGCGGATCAGTAGTTGAGGTCCACTTAAGCCTCATTTGTAATGTATGTAGGTATTCCTCACTCCACCTTATCCAAAACCTCTGCGACATTGCAGTAATTAATTGGTATCGGGTCAATCTAGAATCCGGCATGTGATGCCATTCATACTCCGGAACTGCCAAAAGCGGACGACCAATAAGAAAATGGGCCGGGGTTAGAACATCTAAATTGTCCGGGTCGTTAGTTAAAGGGCATAAGGGTCTCGAATTCAACACTGCCTCTATTCTTGCAACTAACGTTGAAAACTCTTCATTAGTTAGAGTTTGCTCCCCTACTACCCGTTTAAGTAAGGTTTTGGCAGATTTAACAGCGGCTTCGAACAACCCACCAAAATGAGAAGCTGCAGGAGGATTAAATTGCCAAGAAACTCCAGAATGACCTACTTGATGAATTAAAGTATTTTGGACATCCTTCATGCGTAAAAACCGTTGAACTTCATCGAGATGACGACTACTACCTACATAATTCGTTCCGCAGTCCGAGCGGACGCAGGATGGCAAACCACGTCTAGCCGCAAAACGGGCAAAAGCCGACAAAAAACCTTCGGTCGATAAGTCCCCCACAATTTCTAAATGTATGGCTTTAGTAGCCGAACAAACAAAAACGCATAAATATGATTTTACCACCTTTGCTTTCCGTAATTTAGAAACCTTGATTGCAAAAGGACCAGCAAAATCAGTTTGTACAGTATGGAACAATCCTGTAGCATTTATCCGATCCGAAGGTAGATCTGACATAATAGGTTCTTCCACTTTAGCTTTACTCCTAAAACATTTAATGCACTTGAATAAGTGACTCCTAATAACTTGACGAGCCGACATTATCCAAAACTGTTTTTGCAATATCGCTTGCAACGCAGTTGCTCCTATATGACAATATAATTTGTGATAATGCACAATAATTAAGGAAGTTAATACATGTGATTTTGGTAACAACAAAGGATGCTTTGCTTCATAGGGCAAACTGGATCGCTCCAGTCGACCACCGACTCGTAGTAATCCGGACTTGTCCATAAAAGGTTTTAATCTATTCAAACCAGTGGAACAAGTTTTGTTTTTGTTTATTAAAGCTATGTCCTTTGCAAACGCTTCCGACTGCACCAAGCGAATCAACCTTTCTAATGCATCATTACGTTCCTTAACGGTAATGGGACCCGAAAATCTTTTTAATGGATTTTGGCAATTATGCGCAAAGCGTATACAAAAGGCAACTACCATGATTAAAGTGGAAAAAGAGCTATATCGAGAAATGAATGAAATGTCGGATACAAAAGCTACATTGGAAGCAGAAGTTATATATTGTTTGCGTAAACCAGGAACCACCGATTTGTTTACAATATTAGCAGGCCATTCATCCATATTGGCTGCCAACCATTTAGGACCCCACCACAAGTGATGAGATTCTAGTTCATGCCCCTTACAACCACGGCTAGCAATATCAGCGGGGTTCATTTCAGTGGGAACGTATCGATAATTTATTATTAAACCACTATTTTGAATTTGGGACACTCGGTTGCCTTCAAAAACTTGAAGCCGATGAGGTGGAATTTTAAGCCATGAAAGAACAATGCTGCTATCACACCAACCGAAAATATCATGTATGGTCACCCTACCCTGGATACAATTTAAAACATATTTTAACAATTTAACCATCAACGCTACACCAGACAATTCCAACTTAGGTATACTGAGTTTAGTTTTAATAGGCGCCACCTTGGTTTTGGCCATCATTAACCCAATTTTGACCTGTCCGTATTTATCAACTGATCTAATATACACTGATGCTCCAAACGCCTTCTCAGAAGCATCAGCGAACCCATGTAATGAACAGTGTATAAGATTTTCTGTCAACACAAATCTTGGAATTTGAATGGCTTCCACAGAAGACAAGTTGTTGACAATCAAATTCCATTCCTTTAAAATATCTGCTGGTGGATGTTCGTCCCAAGATAATCTCTGCATCCAAATCTGTTGCATCAAAATTTTTCCTTGTAATATAACCGGGGCTATCCAACCCATGGGATCAAACATGCGAGCTAACACAGACAGTATAGCTCGCTTTGTCCATTCCTTTCCTCCGTCCACTCCAGTTTTATAACTAAAACTATCCGCTACCGGATTCCATTGTACTCCTAAAATTTTTATAAACCCAGGACCATCCGCGTGAAACACATGGGGTCTCTCCTGGTGTTCCTCAGGAATGTCCTCTAACAATAATTTCTCATTTGACATCCATTTGCGCAACTCAAACCCACCTAATGAAAGAATGTGTACCAGATCATTTTTTAATTGTTGAGCAGATTGAATATCTGACGCACCAGCCAAAATGTCATCCATATATACCGAAGTCTTAAGGACCTGAGCAGCTTCACCAAGAACTACCTTGTCTTTGGTTGAGCAGGACTCATCATCAGCCAGTTGACGTAAAGTTTTTATAGCCAAGTACGGACTACATTTCATACCATAAGTAACTGTTGTTAATGCGAAGAGTTGCAAAGGCAGCTCAGGTGTATCTCTCCAATATATAAGTTGGTACCTTTGATCTTCAGGATGAATGTTAATCATACGGTACATCATCCGGATGTCCGTAGAAAAGGCAATTTTATGAAGTCTAAACCGACAAATAATCTGCATGACGTCATGCTGCAATTTTGAACCTGCATGGAGGCAATCATTAAGAGAATATCCTGATGATGTTGCAAGGCTTGCGTCAAAAACTACCCTTATTTTATCTGAACCTGTTTTAAAAATTCCATGATGTGGTATTATGTAATGAGGACTATCCAAATTTCCAGTAAAAGGTACCATGTGACCCATTTTCTGGTATTCCTGCATAAACTCAACATATTTGTCTCTTAACACATGATCTGACTGTAATCTTTTCTCCATGGAATAAAATCTTCGGAGACTCTGGTTTTGAGAACTTCCCAACTCAGGTTTATTTGATAAAAAAGGCAAACGCAACACATATCTTCCTGTTTCATCTCTTTGATGAGTTGTTTCATAAATTAAGTTGCACTCCCTATCCTTGGGATCCTCCAACATGTTTGGTATATCTTCTATTTCCCAGAACTTTTCTAATAAAGCATCTGTATTAATAAAATATGTCTGCACTCTTGATTTGCTTTCTTTAGTATCCTGGATGGGCCCTTGTAAAATGTATCCAAATATGGTGTTCATAGCCCATGGTAAACCAGCAGGTCTTATAATTTCACCTCCTAATAGAATATCTCCGAGGAGATCAGCTCCTATGAGCATTTCAATTTTATTACTTGTATTAAATTGATTATCTGCCAATTTAATACCCTTATAACAATCTAACAAGTGGCTAGGTAGTGATGAACTAGGCAAATCATCTGCTATTTTATTCAATACCAACCCCATAGTAACTAACACTGGGTTGTTGATATGACATGGGGAAATCTTCAATGTGACATAACCTTTACATCCAGCCAATATATTGCCACCGACCCCTGTAATATCAATATCAGCAGATCTATGAATGCGCAAACCTAAACGAGCCATGCACCTTTCAGTAATAAAAGTACTTTGGCTACCACTGTCCAACAAGGCCCGAACCTCCTGATTTTTTCCATATTTATCCATCACATGCACTATGGCTGTAGACAACAAAACCCTGCGCCTGGTGTAAACCGAACCTACATGTAAAGAATTAGACACCTCAGGCTTCCTTTCACTTGAACAATTAAATTTTGACCCACCCGGGACCATCTCCGGTTGAGTTGAATAACTGCCAGTAGGACCGCTCCCTACTGACCCCTCGTCCAAGTGAATTAATGAATTATGTTTTTTAGAGCTACACTTTCCACAAGTTAGTTTTATTCTACAATCATTAATATTATGTTTATGGAAGCAACGGAAACATAACCTTTTTTCAATTACAAACCGTTTCCGGGCTGCTACATCCCATTTATTAAATTTTTCACATTTATTTAAATAATGTGACCCATTACAACAAACACACAAAAAGGACTGTTTTTCAGTTTGACTATTAGAATATGAAATATGTACCTTAGTGGAATTTGAACTTTTGTGAGATTCAGTTGTTTCCAAAATCTGAACCTCCTTTGTTAAGAAATTAATAAAATTTTCAAAGGTAGGCAAGTCTTCATTACAACCAAATTTATCTTCAAACTGTCTCTTCATAGAATTATCAATTTTATTTAAATTTATGTATAGAAGCAAATAGGACCACTCTGAAACTGGAAATTTTAATTTTTCTAAACCTTTAGTGGTCTCAATTAACAAATTTAAAAATGATTTAAGTGACCCAATATTTTTACCCGGATGAGGTGCCGATAACAATGTTTGAAGCAATCTATCTGCTTGCAATCTCTTATTTCCATATCTAGCTTTTAAAATTTCTAATAATATACTGTAATTTTCCCCTACCATTGACAGGTGTTGTACCAAACTCCTGGCCTCCCCACTAAGAGCCCCACTTAGATAAAATATCTTTTGGGTATCTGATAACCCACCATTATTACCCACCATAGCCTCAAATAAGTCCATGAAATGGCTATACTCTTCTATTTTGCCGCTGAAAACTGGTAACTGAATTTTTGGAAGAATTATATTATTTTTTGAATTTGTTTGTGTGTTTGTTGAACAACTAGCCTTTGGCAGCTCCGAAGACTGATACACCTCTGCATACTTAGCCTTAGCCACATAATAGTAATTATTTACTTGTTTAAACTTATTCATATGTTCCTCATAATCAAAATCTGTACCCGAATCCGATGCCAATTGTACATGCAACTCCTGAAAATCTTGAAATATTGTTTCCAAATCCGAACACCTGGTCTTAAACAAGACTTTGTTTGACTCTGACTCTAATAAATCCTGAGCAAGTGTATAAATACACTCAATATTTGAAACAGCCATCTCATAGCGCACCTTGGTCATCACTTTTTTACCCATGATAACACTTTTAATTAAATTTTAATGCCAAAGTAAAATGAGCTTTTCCGATGCTCTTAAGAAAAATGAGCTTTTCCGATGCTCTTAAGACTGTGAAATAGCTGTAAAATGAGCTTTTCCGATGCTCTTTTACATGTGAAAGAAACTATTGTGTCCCAGTGTATAAGTTATGTAGATTTTACCAATATGTAATATAATAGACTACATCCATACATAAAAGGGGGTTTATAAACTAAATTCCATATGATAAACATATACCTGTAACTATAATATAATTGTGTGCAGTAATTTATGTAAATTTTTTGAATTTTAACGTCCGAATGACAAAGTAATTTTTGTATGGCGAACCACGCCCGAACACGATTTGACAAGTTTGTTACCGAAATTTCGATAACAATCGCGACTCGAAGGACCAATGTTTTATATTTAGCTATTTTTTAGTCAAAATCGAGCCTGGGGTGCTCCGCCGGTGAATCGAAATACATTAATACATAAACTACGTACACTTACCAAAAAGATGAATAGACGCGCTTCTTGCGTAGTGAAAGAAAACTTAGTTAAGGTCGTTTATCACACTATAACTTGAGTTTTATAGTCCCCGGGATCCCGTTAAAGTATTAGAATAAAGTTATGAGAAGGTTTAAATAAGTTTTTCCGTTGACCGTTCATTTCTGTTTTTTGCACCGACACTTTTCTTTTCACAGATTCACACACGATTTTTAAATGTCAAAACACAGAGCCTAACCAATATAAAAATTGAGAGGAATCATAAACTACATAGACAAAATAATAATGATATAGATATAAATATGTGTGTTAAAACTAAACAATGTGCTTGTGTGAAGTTGTCGGAGTGTATTTGATGTGGGATGTTTCGTGCCCCACGCCTTCTACTTCGATCCTTTATGGTAAATGTTACTATGTCTGCTTTTCTAATGCGATACACATTGCGTTGATGACTGTTTTTATCCAACGCCGGTGGAGGGTTATGTTTATCACATATAGAACTGTGATAGTCCAGCGCATAGATAGATAGCCTCTCATGTTCTTTAGTTAATTGCATTTTAAGATATTAATCGCGTGTCTCAGATGATAAAGGAAAAACATCATGAGGAAATCTGCATACCTGAGAATTTTCTTAGTTCTCTACGTGTGTGAAGGAATGCTGTGTCAACTATTATTGTCCCGGTAGTCGAGGGCCATAGCTAGTATCGGAACCATATGTCAACACTGGCAACACACACTGTTCGAATACTTTGTCAGAGTAATGTATACTGTGACTTTGTCTTCAGGCACTCAAGAATTAGACATAAATTCTATATATAATAGGTTAGGTAGTAATTTAATATAGTATTTTTGGTGGGCCTGAAAATGAACATGGCCAAAACGAAAATAATATGCAATGCTGTATCGCTCAACCCAGTTATAGTTGAGAACGCTGCACTCGAAATTGTAAACGAATACGTATACCTAGGACATATGAGCCAGTTAGGTAGGTCCAATTTCGAGAAAGAGGTGAACCGTCGAATCCAACTCGGCTGGGCTGCATTCGGGAAACTTCGCGACATTTTTCGTCCGAAATTCCTCAGTGCCTGAAGACAAAAGTCTTCGAACAGTGCGTGTTGCCAGTGATGACCTATGGTTCCGAGACTTGGTCGCTAAGTATGATAAGAAGAAGGCTCAGAGTGGACTGACAAGCGAGTCACAGGGATTCGCTGGATCCATGTGGCTCAGTATCCTGATGTTTGTAAGTCCCTACAAAAGGCCTATGTCCTGCAGTGAACGTCCATCGGTTGATATGACGATGATGATGATGATGTTGATTGGAGGAGTCCTGATTTCTTTTACTTAAATATGAATCTAGGAGCTGAGGATTCGAGGGAAATTAATGAAGAAGTCCAAAAATAGCTGTACTATGCGACGAATGACTGATTATGATTTTGAAACCCCGCACCCCACTGAGCAGGATCAATTTGTCACCCCAACGAAATGTCACTTGACACCAACGACTAACCTTTCCCCCACACTCCGTCTGCAAAAACAGCCGTTACTTGACTTCAATGGAATCCAAGTACTTGAGTGCATTCCAATTAAAATGAAAGTACAATTGCTGGAATCGTTGGCGTGGAATTTATAATTGGAATTCATTATTTTATGTCTGTTATGACTCACATAATCTACATCAGCCAGTCTTTTCACTTGACCAAAAACGAGAGAAGGTTAACAATTCGATATATATATATTTTTTTATGTATGAACACGCGTAACTTTACTGTGTGGTCCGATTTTGAAGGGTATATCTCGCATTTAGTCCCATATAAAATTGGAAAAATAAATTTTAATCATAAGTGTAGGGAAATAGAAGATGATTGATTCTATACACATTAATTGTAAAGTAGAACCAAGCTGATTCTCCCGTGCTGATTTTCAGTCATCTCACACGTAAGAATATTTTCAGGTATACAGGTTTCCTTACGAGGTTTTTTTTTACCGTTTGAGACACGTGATATTTAATTTCTTAAAATTCACATTTGTGTAAAGTTGAAGGTGCATGCCTCAGACCAAATTCAAACCTATACCCTCCGAATCGAAAGCAGAAGTCGTATCTACTGGACTATCACAGCCCGATTATTACAAAACTCAACAAAAATTATAATAAAATTAATCTCTATGATCTATGGATCTATGTTAAGGATATTAATTCGCGAAAACCCCGTACCGTAGTATAGTTTCCGTTTGAGTTTTCCGCTCGAATTATCTCGTTGGGAAATTAGTGTGTAATAGCCTTCCTGCTTTCCTCCGAGCACTAATTGTAGCGTCTACAGCCTGGACGTAAGCCTAATTGCTGCTTATAGAGATATACTAGCTTTGACCGAGGTTTCGCTTGGTAATATTTCATGTCAAAGTGAAAGCGTTTTTTAAATCTATTTCTATGGGAAACGCATATTTTTTTATCTTATACGACAGCTCTTTGGCCTTACTCTCTCTCTCTCCCTCTCATCTGGCTTACGGACTGGCTTTGAGCCTTGCTTTGGCCTGGCTCTGAGCCTTCTTATGAGGCCAGTATAGTACTATTGTACCAAGCCTACTAATATAGAGATAATTTGGACTTTGGAGCAGACTAGACTTAGGCTATGCCGCAAAAATCCATTGTTCCCGCGGGATTTGTAAAACAGAAATTGACGCGAAAAGGTCTCGGGACTCTCGGGCGTCTGCTAGTCTGTAAATGTTATGAAGTGGAAAAAGCTTTGTGGTAGGTGTAGTAGGGGATAATCCCTAGACCGATTTTAATAATCTTTTACCAATAAAAGCCACGTTATATGTGACTGTCATAGGCTATATTTTATCCCCGTATTCTCACTGAAACCAGAACTACGCGAGTGAAATCGCGACGCGTCGGCTTGTATGTTTATATTCACAAATCCATTAGTCAATTAATTTGTTACGTCGGAATCAAAATCCAATACTTTCACAAAACAACTCGTAAATCATTAAATCACATCCAAAACAAAAGCCTTTAATCAAATAACACAGCCATGACAACAAACAAAAGAGAGGCGCAAATTACAAATGTATCCCGTTTCATTCAATCCCTCACGGCACATTCAACGTTGTATTAATTTATTCATTTGTTTTCATAATTCCGTATTAATGAATGCCCGTCTCAGATGAATTACATAGGGACCTGCCTCGCTACAATCTACCCCGCTGTCAAAGTATAAGATCAATGATCTAACGCGGTTATAAAAACTATTTCTATATGTCTCTATAGAATCGATGGTTCATTAATCATTAATGTAATTGTTTTTGTCGTGTAATTGAATGGCATAAAAAACGGTCAACAGCTTCTTGTTTAATAAAAGATGAAGTTACGTTTCATTTGCAAATATTTCTAACTTAATTAAATCAATGTTGTACTAAAACAATATCTAAACACAATTGATTCTTCAGTCGATCAAGTATTCGAATATTCTGTAACGAGTATACAAGTTGTGTTTTGTTAGTCTTTGTAATATTATAAGTGTATCGAATCAAATTTATAGTTGTAGTGTAAGGACACAAAATATGTTTATTGGTGTTAAATATTTTCGATGTGTGAGTTTACCTCGTCCCCCTCAAAAAACGACAGTCAGTTTTGTTGGTGAATTTGGGTGCGATGTATCTCCATAGTTAAATACTCTATGATGCCGACTCTTTATTCGCGCGCTGAGCTTGCGGGGTGTATACGGTATTAAAATTTCACCCCGAAAGCGATTACGTCATTAAAAACGGACGACAGTTCATTTAGTTCTTTATTAGCCGATTCGTTCGCGTACTGAAAATGCGGGTGATTCCATATCTGCATATTCTGTGGCTGACACAGGGTTTTTGATCAAGGTAAAATTTAAAATTATTGCGCTCTGTAAAATGCAGTAGACGGGCAACTTTAAACATGTAACGTGCATAGTTTTTGACGAGGGATGGTTTAAGCTAACCAGCAGTATGATATTGGCGTCCCAAGGTATGGGAAAAGCGATCTCACACCGAAAGTTGTAGTTATAAACATCACATGTGATGGATAGACTCCATCAAAAGATCTACGAGTACTTTTAGGAATTCTATGGTTAAAAAGTTAAGACATTGTCACTGAAAATTCCTCCAATAGAACTATTATAGGGAGTATTCCTTTGAGAAGTGAAGTCTGTTCCTATAGTAGTAAGGTATGCTGATACCTAATGATCATGACATCATGACAATAGGATGTGTGAATAAGTTTTTGTTTTAAATTAAATGTATGCTTAATAGTTGGCGAAATGCAAAAATGGAAATTTTCCTATTAGGTATACAACTAGAAGAACCTGACCCGTAAACCTTAAAACCGTGATAGTCCAGTGGATTTGACCTCTGCCTCCGAATCCGGAGCGTGTAGATTCGAATCCGGTCAAGGGCATACACCTCAAATTTTATGAAATTACTAGCAGACGCCCGCGACTTCATCCGCGTGAAATTTAGTTTTTCACAAATCCCTCTGGAACCATGGATTTTTCCGGGATGAAAATTAGCCTATGTGTCAATGTATTTTCATTCCAAATTTCAGTCAAATCGGTTCAGTAGTTGCGGCGTTAAAGAGTAACAAACATCCAAACAAACATCCGTACAAATATCCATACAAACTTTCGCGCTTATAATATTAGTAGGAAATATCATGTGTCTCGAACGATGAAAGACGATTGGCCTAACCCCTCTCATTCTGAGAGGATACTCGAGCTCAGCAGTGAGCCGAATATGGTTTGATAATGATGAAACCGAAAAACATTAGTTTTAAGCTTTTAAACAGTTCACCTGCCTTAGTTCAGTAGAAATAATATATATCTTAGGTTATTTATTATTTACATTTTTGCATTTAATGCAAACAAGCAATCAGTAAAATAATGAATTTAATTTAAATTCACACTAGACTTACTCGTCGCTTAAAATGTACAAATTCTGAGGACAGAATGCCATATTTCATATTCATTTTAGACGTGTTCATTTATTATTATAATTCCGTTTAATTTATTTCATTTTATTAATTATTTCCTTGTTGTTGTTAAAGTAATTTCCATATTTCCAGTTAATAAAACAGTTAATAACTGAGGCTTAAAATTTATATCTATAAAATATACTGTTCACCACGATTTTTTTTTTATTCTTTACAACTTTGCCCTTGACTACTCACCTGATGGTAAGTGATCTAAGATGGAAGCGGCCTAACTTGTTAGAAGGAGGATAAAAATCCACTACCCTTTCGGTTTCTACACGATATCGTACCGGAATGCTAAATCGCTTGGCGGTACGTCTTTGTCGGTAGGGTGGTAACTAGCCACGGCCGAAGCCTCCCACCAGCCAGACCGCATTTTCAGTACGCGAACGAATCGGCTGGACAAATTAAGAAAAATTCAATTTGCCTAGCCGGAGATCGAATCCAGGACCTCCGTCTTGTAAATCTACCGCGCTCACCACTGCGCCACGGAGGTCGTCAAATTGAGACTCTGCAAAATAAAAATTATTCTTTTTTTTAACAAAATATCCCCTCTCTATCAACAATCGATAGCTCTACAATCAGAACGATAATATCGTCGTATTGATATTTTATCGACTACAATCGGTGCTTAGTCGATTTACGTCGCTTTTACGACTTTCACCGCAATATCGATTCTTTATCACGATAATAACATACCTCCCTATAAAATGCCTGTTTATATATTCCATTGTACAAAGAATTCATGGGACCAAGATTCTAGTTATCGATAACTTGACTATCATATTAAATATAGAATGGAGATAGTTCATTCCTAAAATGGTTTTATACTTTCTCTGGTGTACTGTCTAGTTGATATAGTTAGCCTATGTGTTTTCGGAGCTCGAGGTCTTGGGTTTGAATCCGGAATCGGATACATCATACTACAAGAGATACTGCATTTACTTTCTTCCAAGTTTTCAGTTGAAATTCTAAGCCCGGAGTTAGGAAAATGATTGTTACACTACCATGCCTCTGAGAGAACGTTAAGCTGTCAGCCCCGGTTAGTCACTAACACCTGATAATCATCATTCACAGCCGTTGGACGTCCACTGCTGGTCGTTGGGCATGTATAAACTTCCAAACAACACGGTCTCGAGCCGCCAGCATCCAGCGGCTGGTAACTTGCCAACCACGACTAACTGCGCGTTCCGGTGTGTCGTCGCCATCCCACCTTGGGACTCCAACGTCCACCGGCTCTTCGAACTACGTGCCCTGAGCTATGTCTGTGACTTATATCCTTCTGCGGATATCCTGTTTATTCTTTTCTGATTCGATCACGCAGAGAAACTCCAAGCTCAGCTGGCTTCATCGCTGAGTGACTCTGTTGAGCCTTCTTATGAGGCCCATAGTTAGCGGTCGCTAACATCTGGTAGTGCCGTTAATTAAAACATTGGCATCCAAATAAAAGCCTCAAAAACTAAATGGTAAAGGAACACTTTAGGACTCATCACTGAGGTCGTGGCTTGATCGCTGTCCGATGGACTATTATCGTACCCACTCCTAACACTGTGTTTTCCGATTACTTGGAGAGGTACTAAATATTGGTATTTTTTAAATATATTATGTGGTACTAGCTGACGCCGCCCGGTTTCACCCGCGTGGTTTCCGTTCCCGTAGGAATATGGGGATAATATATAGCCTATAGCCTTCCTCGATAAATGGGCTATCTAACAGTAAAAAAAATTTTCAAATCGGACCAGTAGTTCCTGAGATTAGTGCGTTCAATCAATCAAACAAACAAACAAACAAACTCTTCAGCTTTATAATATTAGTATAGATATAGATAGCGTGGTAGGTCCAAAAGCTCCATACTCCCCTTCATGTAAACAGGGAGGTCTAAAATAAGCTGATGATGATGAGAGATCATTCGTTCAAGGTATTTGCATGCAAGTTTCTTTGGCTTACATCAGGTACGATATAGGTGCAATATAAGTACGATATATGTGCGATATAGGTGCAATGTAGGTACGATATAAGTAGGATATGGATACAATATATGTACGATGTAGGTACGATATAAATACGATATAGGTACGATATAGGTAAGATATGGGTGCGATAAAGGCACATAAGGGCCCATAACAGAATCCCATTCAGTTTGCTTGACATTTGCATAAATTAGAATAATTAATGGATACTAGAAGTGGCACTCTAGTTAAATGGATCATTAAATTAGCCCAGCGTTTAAAGAGATGACTGATATGTGAAATGTCCTAGGTTCATATTTTAGTGATAACAACAGAAACCAACGGCATTACGAGTAGGTGTACGTAGTAGGCAGGTGTGTAGGTCACACGTGATAGCCCAGTGGTTATGAACTCTAACCTTCTGATTCTGATGGTGTTTGTTTGAATCCGGTCCGGGGCTTTTTAGTTGTGTGCATTTTAAGAAATTAAATATCACGTGTCTCAACTGTAAAGGAAAACATCGTGAGGAAACCTGCATTCATGAGAGTTTTCTTAATTCTCTAGGTGTGTAAAGTCATTGGGCCAGCGTGGTGGGCTAAGGCCTAACCCCTCTCATCCTAAGAGGAGACTCGTGCTCAACAGTGAGCCAAATATGGTTAATGGTTAATTATGATGATGATGATGACGTAGTGTAGTTTGCTCTTCGATGCAAGGTGGTGTCCGAACAACTTCCTAACCCCGGGCTACTGATAATTTCTTGAAAGAAAGAAAAGATCAGTATTTCATAGCCCGACCCAGCACTTTATCCCATATTATGATACAAAGCCACGTACGCCAACTACTGAAACAACTACAGGGTCAGAAGCCACAAAAACCGCTGTATATTAAAATAATTGAAATTTAAAACCTCCAGCTATTCATAAACGCTCTTTAATGTTATAATACCGTAGCTAGCGCGCCCAGCCCGATCCGATGGGACTAATCTAATTTACCTACAATAAACTAGCCTTTAAACAACTAGTGATGTTCCCTTGGAATAATATCTGTTGTCGATATCGATACTGTAATAAAATTAACTTAATATCCCTATACACAAATAAAACAATAAAACATATAATTAGCGACTTAGTCCGCCCGTAGACATATGGAGGCTTAGACCTTCATAGGTCTAAACGCGGACGAAGTTACACCGCCAGACCATCAAGGTCCTCTTGCAAAATCAGTTCTTATCGTACATCTACCAACTGTAAAATTTCATCTTTGACCTTCTCTTAACTTAAATCCTTTTGAATCCTGCATTAACGTACGTCAAGGAGTTTTCGTGATATATCGCATTTATATATTAAAATAATGTTTGTTTTAAATCGTTAATTGATCTGCTTACATATTTTTTACATTATTATAAATTGTGTATAGTAGAATAAATATGACTGCAGGGTTCGAAAGGATTGAAGTTTGAATTTATGTGGTTTTGGTTTGATAACTAACATCATAATAGTAACAAAACGTTTAAACAGACAATTGCGTCAACAACCAATATTATTTTTATTAGCTATTCAATTGCAGATTTATACTATTAGTTAACTTATGTACATAGTTTTTTATACAAGAAATTAGCTGTTAAAAATCTTGAGTAAAATTTATATGTTCATACCTACAATAATATTCAAAGTGACAAGTTCTCTAGCCATTTTGTTTTTTATTGTTATGATATATTTTAATCGGCAGGTCAAGCCGATAGTCTGGTAAACTTCCGCCACATTATGCTTAAATTATAAAATATGTACCAGGTGTCTCGCATTGGCTTAATAAATTTATTTACTGTTACTTATTTTTTTATCGACAAGACTATAATCGAACATCACTAACGTATTTAGCATCAAGTTCCTACGTTCTGCCTTTATTCCATAGACCGTTATACGTTATATAAGAAGGTTAATTTGTTTAATGCTAGATTATAGTCTCCTTTTTATTTATACTGGAACAAAAGTCTTTTGTATTGCGAGATCTTTCTATTTAGCAAATGGTTTTCTCTTACAATTTCATTATTTGTATTAGATGATATTTTTGCAGGACGTCTGAAGCACGACAATACGTCCTGAGTCTTTTGTACATCTGGGTATATTCTGTTTATTTTTGCCACCAATAATCATGAAATACTTTCCTGGATAAGATCTGGCACAAATGTTAATCAATAAGTCCTGGGTACAATTTTGAGCTTATTTCTGGCAATAAGTATAAAATACTTCATCGGACTGGATCTGGCACAAAAAGTTTTGTTTATTTCGATTCATTCACTCAATAAGTCATTCTTCTAGTCCTGCAGGGTGTACCACTTAAATAGTAAGTCACTACATCGTTTTTCATTGTATTTTCGTAATTGTGATCATCTAACATAGTTATTTCAACAAAATTAAATTGTCTACGTCATTTTACATTAAATGGCAGTGATTTTTTTGTTTTATGATCTTATAACAGTTAACACAATTATTTCAACGAAACGTAAATATCCGTTTTTCGATGAAATAATCTTACTAATTGCTACTTCAATATTACAGGCACTTTACGTAAAATGTAGATACTTATGTCATTTCGTTCAAAATACTATGTTAGATGATTGTATAAACAAAAATATGATGAAAAACGATGTAGTGACTCATTATTTGAATGCTAAACCGAGATACATAATAACCCTAATACTCAATACTCATAATTTACTGGTCTGAATACAGTACAATATCAGTACATCACAGATGAGAAAACGCCTTTAAACAAGATATTTCCCGCACAGCACTGATGTAAAGCTGCTCAGACGGGTAAATTAGCACAGAACTTTATTAAGGTGACTTTAGATAAAGCAATAACAGCTCACCACTGATGTAAAGTCGTCTTTAGACAAGGCAATACTAACACCGCGCTCATGTACAACCACTATTAGACATGGCGATACCAGCGCTACAATGATATTAAAAAGTCGCCTTTAGAAAGAAAGAAAAGTAATTTATATAAGGTAACAGCTCAGCAATATGCTGCTTGTACCGAGCCATACAAAATATAATGTGCATACAGCACTGATTTTTAGTTGATAGAACCTGGACCTTTAGACAGCATAAAACTCGCACCGCACTAATGTACAAATTAGACATGGCAACACCAGCAGGCTAATTCACTAACTTTTAAATGTGTTAGTTGACATATATGAAATTGAGATTCTATGTAACAAAATGTCATCCGGTGCTGACAACCTTTCGTGGATATCATGCAATAGGTTAATGACATTTCCTATTTCATTTGATGTTAATTTTAATAAGTTGTTGTTAGGAATTCCAAAATAATGAATAAGCCAGCAGTGCAGTGACACCTGTGTAAAGACACCTTTAGACAAGTTAATACCAGCATAACACTGATGTAAAGACGCCTTTAGACATGGGGTAATAACTGTCAAGTTACCCCAACTATACACGGGTCGCGTTAACTTCCACGAGGGTCATCTAAAGTTGGAAAGTAAAGTCTATCTGCTGAATCCTTTATGAGTGTTGTAAATCTAGTAAAATCGTAAATTTTGCACTCTGACCCGACAAAGGGTCGACCTTCCGGGCATCCCATACTACGTGCTCGTTAAGAGCTACGAATACGATGTCGAAATAACGTAATTTAATTAGTAATTAAAATTTAAAACTGTAATAAAATTACTAGTGGATGCCGGTAACTCTGGTGGCATTAAATTCTGTGTTTGTTTCTATAAAGGAATTATATTTATATATCATGATCTTTATCCTCTATCTAAGGGGAAAAATTAAAAAAAAATATTCCTTACAACTTACCTCACTAAAAAAACCCGTTCGCAAGTTTTCATAAAAGTTCTAGCCCCACTTATTTAGACTGTGCTTTGACATGTCAGTCATTAATGTAATTTTTTTTTATTTTAGCAAAAAAAAAATTTAAAAAAATATATAAAAAAAAAAAATAAATAAAAAATTTGATAAAATCAATCGATCTTGATGAAATTGACACCAATATCTATTGGTAACCTAAAAATTTGTTTACTATATTATTACCATTTAACTTACTCCAATCTATAACGTATCTAAGGGAAAAAGATTAATAATAATATTAAACAATAGTAGTCACTCTAAAAACATGTTCAGTACTCCAAATTGAAATAATTTCAATTTAAAAATATACCTGACTGGTTAACTAATAGTTTGGATAATAATACTAATAATAATTTATTTGCTGAAACTGTGGGTTACAATGGTTCTTACACTATAGACAAAAAAATCCAACACAATTTACTGATATATCAGCGTGCAAATATTTACAGTATTTAACAATAATTTATTATACTAAAACGTCAATATTTATACATTACAAAATTTTGTCATTCATGTACTCGTCAACACTGTAATAATTCTTATTATTTAAAATGGAGAAGATTATTCGCCTAAACTTTATTAGGGGCATATTTTTATAGGATTCTGGAAGCTTAATGTACAAAGGAACAGCCATACAGAAGCAACTATTTGAAAGAAGAACCAGCCGTCTCGGTGGCAGACAGATTTTATTTGGTTGCCTGCCCCGCCAGTTTGGGCACATTAGTCTTTTGGTAGGGAACAGAGTTGTATTCTTTTTTACAAATAGCAACTGGATATAAAGTATATCTAAAGTAATTTTAGTAATATACAACCTTCTCGATCCAAACTCGTTTAAGCATTTCTAATTTCAAAACATAACCGTAGTAGGAGCAACGTCAAAGGCAAGGCTGGGGCAGTTCGTGGTCGTGGCCCATTTAAAATTCCAATTCCTGACCCTTGATTAGGAAACCACTTCCGTGCAAGGTTCCCTATCGCTTTGAATTTTAAACAATAGTTTTAAGACTTAATACCTACTATAAAATCAATGATATTTCGCCGTTGAAGATTATTATATTTGTTGACTCAGTATTTCTCTGTATACAAGTATTTTTCAAATGGCTGTATAGCCTATTATAGGACTCAAAAGTGATTACAAATATAAGAAAACTAATATCGAACAAAACTTATGACTCACAATATTTGTCAGGACAACTTAATTAACAAATGAAACTTTAAATGAGACCCTAGAATGGCAGAGAATGACCTTGAGTGGAGTCACGCACTAGAGAACGTTGTTTGTAGGGTTAAAGGCAAAATTCATTTATTAAGTAGGCTTAGTTTACAAGCACTTTTGAAACGTTGGACATTGATTTTCATCTTTTTAAATCCACCTTTGAAGCTGCTAAAACTATACGTATTATTGCGTTTACACTGACGATAACAAAACTTAATCCAAACGTTAGAATGTGGATTTAATTTAGCGGTAAATACGAGTAAGTCATCCACACCTATAGCAAAAATCTATAGAACAAAACAAAAAAATAAATTAATTAAACAAATAAAAAAACCCGACTGCATAAATTATACAAACACTGAAAAGAAAAAAACAAGCTCAGTCCAGAAGTGTAGAAAGCAATTAGAAAACAGTCTGGACCTATTATATTGAATAGAATGATTTTCGTCTACATTATTTACAGACTCTCACAGTCGTCTTGTTGGTTTTTTTTTAATTTCACCTATCTAAGAACACTTGGGTTATTAAGACAAATCTAACGATATATTAATTACGTAAATCCGTCAAACGGTTTGGAAGATATGAGGTAATAAAGAATATTACATACATACAAACATACATACAAGATACGCGCGTAAAACATAACCCTTCTTACAGTCGGGTAATAACAAGTAAAAGGTTTTAAAAAAATCCTCAGGTCGGTTCTTATTTTCATGCATTCCCTCTTACAACATAAAGCTACAGACACACTTTAATTATCTTCCGGCCATACGTCCTGGGATGTATGATCATAAAACCGAATGCATACAACAGCAAAAGACGTCGTAACTCAGGAAGCTTCTGAAATATGAAATGCAATTAAACGCTGGGCTATCTTACCCACTATAAACAGAGACATATGGATATTGCAATAATACTTGGTCCTCGCAAACGGGCTAGTTTTCCAGCAATTTTTAGACGCTAACTGATAAGGTGCTTTCCTTTACCTGCAAATAGAGATTTATAAGAGTGTTAATAATCATATTCTGTAAAACTATATTAAAAATATAATTAATAAATTAAATAGTAGAATATATTATCATATTCACTTTTGACTAAAGCTCTCCCAATAAAACAACTTTTTAAGCTAATAAAACTACTTCAGAACGCGTCAACTAACACGTTATTTCATACGTATATGTATAACACGTACGTATATCTATATCATATTATGAAGCTGAAGAGTTTGTTTGTTTGCTTGTTTATTTGAATGCGCTAAATTTAGAAACTATTGGTCAGATATTAAAAAATCTTTAAGTTTTAGATAACGCATTTATCGAGGAAGGCTATAGGTTTTATATTATCCCTGTATTTCCACAGGAACGGGAACCACGCGCGTAAAGCCACGTGGCGTCATCTAGACAATAATAATAGTCAACTGTGAATATGCTTTATTTCGGACCGCGACAATGAAACAGTAAAAATATAAGCTACTAGCTGACGCCGCGCGGTTTCACCCGCGTGGTTCCCGTTCCCGTAGGAATACGGGGATAATATATAGCTTATAGCCTTCCTCGATAAATGGGCTATCTAACACTGAAAGAATTTTCCAAATCGGACCAGTAGTTCCTGAGATTAGGGCGTTCAATCAAACAAACAAATAAAAAAAACTCTTCAGCTTTATAATAATAGTATAGATATTTACAGCAAGTTTTTCAGCCGGTTTACCACGCCCTAATGTGCCTACAATGAAGGTGAGTGCATGAAAATAATGTTCCTATTTTAGTAAATATTTGAAGACTGTACCAATTCAGATGTGAGTAATTTCTTTTTATTGTTCAAATAATAATAATTAATTTATAAGTAACATTGCGTAAAAAATACTATACCAACATCTCTTCTTTGGCCTTCCTCTCATCTAGGGTCCTTCTACTTGCAATTTTAACGTTGTTCTTGTAATGTGATGGGACTTGACAAGATCACACCATGCCACTCTTAAATTTCTATCACTAGCGCCACTTTCACATTTTTTCTTATATTAATCATTCCATTATCTATACTAATATTATAAAGCTGAAGAGTTTCTTTGTTTGATTGAACGCGCTAATCTCAGGAACTACTTGTCCGATTTGAAAAATTCTTTCAGTTTTAGATAGCCCATTTATCGAGGAAGAACGGCTATATATTATCCCCGTATTCCGGGAACGGGAACCACGCGGGTGAAACCGCGTGGCGTCAGCTATATTATTAATTATTATTTTCATACCACCCATCTATCTCAACATACATTTCGTTCGCATGGTTCTATCCGATCCTTTTACCGCCAAAAATTTACAAGATCCGTATTAGAAACGACCTTTACCCATCTATTTATTGGATGAAAAGTGTTTAATATCGAATTTAGTACTTTGAAAAATGATAGGTTGCCTAAAAATATTCTGGCCAAACTATTAATAATGATGAATTTACATCCATTCTGTCATCAAAATTAACGATGCATATAAATGCAAATCATATTTTGGCCCCAACACAGAATGGATGTAAGGCCCGGTCTCGTGGTACAAAGGAACTTCTCCTCATAGACACTGCTATTTGCCAACAGGTTCGGCGAAACAGAAAAAATCTCACGGCTGCTTGGATAGACTACAAGAAGGCCTATGATTCAGTGCCTCATTCATGGCTCATGGAGGTCATGCGGTTGTACAAGGTCGATACAACACTATGCTCTTTTCTTGAGTCATGTATGAGACAGTGGATGACAGTTCTTCGTCACCCAGGCGCTTCTGAGTGTTCTGAATCGAATGAACTGATAGGGATTAGGCGAGGTATTTTCCAGGGCGATAGTTTGAGCCCTCTATGGTTTTGTCTAGCTCTTAATCCTCTCAGTACTTTACTGCGGGATTCAGGGCTAGGCTTTCGCCTTCGCAGGGGTGGTGAGCTCATATCCCACTTGCTTTACATGGATGACCTCAAACTGTATGCATCAAAGCGTACAGACCTAGTGTGATTGCTGAAGATTACTCAAACCTTTAGCAATGACATAAGGATGGAATTTGGTGTAGACAAGTGTGCGGTCATCAATGTAGAGCGAGGAAGGATAGTGAGCTCCGAGAATATAGTTATTTCAGAAACTGTCATTCTCAGATCACTCCTTGAAGGCGAGACCTATAAATACCTTGGAATGACAGAAGCACTTTGTATTGAGGCAGGGAATATGAAACAGGTAGTGAAGGAACGCTTCTTTGGCCGCCTGAAAAAAGTCCTAAAAAGTCTTTTATCAGGCGGTAACAAGGTGCGTGCCTTCAATAGCTGGGTCATGCCCTTACTCATATACACTTTTGGCATTCTAAAGTGGACTCAAACCGAACTGGATTCCCTGGACTGTAAAGTCCGCAAACTGCTGACGTCATACCGGATGCATCACCCCCGTTCATCTGTAATGAGATTGTACCTCCCACGCAAGTGTGGAGGACGTGGCTTCTTAAACGCCAGGAACCTCCATAATCGTGAGGTGTGCAATCTCAGAGATCATTTTCTCAAGATGAATGTGAGTATGTATCAGGATGTCGTTGCAGTGGATAAGGGACTTACCCCGCTATCCCTAGGCAAAGAGAACTGGCGCAAGCCTATAGTAATCAGTAACTCAGATCGTGTGGCAATATGGAAGAGCAAGGAGTTGCATGGACGATTCTACAAGGCCCTTACTGGGCCGGATGTAGATCAAATAACATCTGTATCTTGGTTGCAATTCGGTGACCTCTTTGGGGAAACCGAGGGTTTTGTCTGTGCAATTATGGACGAAGTTATAAAGACGAGAAACTACCGGAAACACATTATGAAAGATGGCACTCTAGACATCTGTCGAGCGTGTCATCGTCCTGGGGAGTCCCTCAGGCATATTGTGTCCGGGTGTTCTCACCTTGCTAACGGCGAATACTTGCACAGACATAATCAAGTAGCCAAGATAATCCACCAACAGCTTGCTCTTCAATATGGCCTTATCGATTTTGAGATGCCTTACTCTATAGTAAGGCATCTCAAAATCGATAAGGCTGCTATTTTCAAGAACTGACGCTGGGTCGTACCTATGGTACGACCCAGCGTCAGTTCTTGAAAATAGCAGTGCATTGCTCTACTGGGACCGAACGATTATCACTGACAGGTATATTGTAGCCAATAGACCTGATATAGTGCTAGTCGATCGGTCAGTGCGTCGTGCAATAATTGTTGATATTACTGTTCCACATGACGATAATCTGGTTAAAGCCGAAAAGGAAATAGTATCAAAATACTTGGACCTTGCTCACGAGATTACCGCCATGTGGAATGTTGAGTCAACTATTATTGTTCCGATAGTTGTTTCAGTCAATGGTCTTATAGCGAAAAGCTTCGACCAACACCTTAAGAAGCTTTCGCTTAACTGTTGGATCAAGAGTCGGATACAAAAGGCAGTGATTCTTGAGACGGCGCGTATTGTGAGGAGGTTCCTCACTCTGGAGCCCTGACCACCGGTTGCTTAGACACTCAAATGTCCCGCAGCGGGAGGGTGAAATTTTTTATAAATTTTTAATAATGTTTTGTATTTTACATTTTCTTTTTTGTTTTTTTATACTTATATTGTTAAAAATTTTAAAAAAAGAAGTAATAAATAGATGATGAATAAATTGTTTATCCATTTATGATCCATGTAACACAACAGGCTTACGGGCGAGCACATAGTACGTAGCCGATGGACGTCGGAATCACGAGGTGTTGGTGGCGACCCCGCACTAGAAAGCGCAGTGTTGGTCGAACAGGTGGACAGATGACATCAAGCGAATCGTAGGGATTCGCTGGATGCAGGCGGCTCAAGATCGTGATCGGAAGTCCTTACAAAAGGCCTATGTCCTGCAGTGTTCAGATATAATGATGATGATGATGATGATGATGATTATGATGATGATGATGATGATGACAACACAACAGACTTACAATTGATCTGCATATATTACAAATGTCATCTAAATATTATATTAGCGGTGTAGAATCGAGATATTAAGATTGGTTTTGCTAAAGCGAGCTAGGATTCAATATATCTTGTGACTTCAATGACCAGTGTGATTATAGATTCAATAATATCGTCTTTGACACTCTTTAAACATCTTTTCTTACGCCTCCCTCTGCTCTTGTGTCCTTCTAATTGCAATTTTAACACTATTCTTGTAATGTGACTTCACGTGTCAACTATGCCAACCTTGCTAACTTATTACTCCTTAACTTTTCTATCACTAGCGCCACTTTCAGACTTCCTCTTATATACTCATTCCTTATTATTTTAATTCTTTTCACACAACACAGCCATCTCAACATACGCATTTCGTTCGCATGTTTCTACTATCTGCCCCTACCGCCAAACAATCTGATCCATACAGACTTACAATTCATCATCATCATATCAGCCGATGGACGTCCACTGCAGGACATAGGCCTTTTGTAGGGACTTCCAAACACCACGATACTGAGCCGCCTGCATCCAGCGAATCCCAGCGACGCTTGATGTCGTCAGTCCACCAGGTGGAGGGTCAACTAACACTGCGCTTTGTAGTGCGGGGTCGCCATTCCAGCACCTTGGGACCCCAACGTCCATCGGCTCTTTGAACTATGTGCCCCGTCCATTGCCACTTCAGCTTCGCGACTCATTGAGCTATGCGGTGGCTTTGGTTCATCTGCGAATCTCCTCATTTCTGATCCGATCACGCAGAGATGGGTACTCCGAGCATAGCTCATACAGTGGGGATGATTCAAACTTATTGATTTTTATGATACATTCGTTAAAATAGGGTCAATGTTAACTAATTTATACATAAAAAGCAAAGATTGGCTGGATATTTGCAAAATAAATAAGATTATAAAATTTCAAAATCTATTAAAAATCTTTTATCCTAATTAAATGAAAATTCATACAGTTTAAGCTTCCTTACATTAAATGTGACACTTTTTAATATCTGAACTATAAACATTAACGCAGAAATAATAAAGATATTAGTAATTTCGTTTAAATGTCCATACAAATCTAACGATCATTAAGTGCCTACGACGTCATTAATTCGTACCATTTTGTATAGGTCGTTTTTCAGGGATCCGCGGCAGCGTCGCAAATCTGACCCTTTAAATCCCTGTAGCTCCGAAAGTAATGATGGCAGATACACTGTTCCTTTTACAAAATTGCTTTACTATTAGCATACTCTTAATTTACATACAATTAAAAAAAACTGTCATCATCCCTATTGATCTGTGTATACTATAAAATATGTCATCTCACTATTATATATTAGCGGTGTAGAATCGAGATATTAAGATTGGTTTTGCTAAAGCGAGCTAGGATTCAATATATCTTATCTAATGTTATTCCAGTCCCGACTCTAGCGGCCGGCGCGATCGTTATAGATTCAATTAAAGCCTTCGTGCACGTCCTCTGAGATGCTCAGAATTTGGCGCCATTTCCATTAGGATTTATACTTGGGCACTGCGTTTGGGGTTGGGGTCAGTTGCATTAGTTATTCCATAAAATTGTACATAGATTTTTATTCACAAATCCCCCAGGAACCCTTGGCCATTACATTTGGGGATGGGGTCAGTTGCATTAGTTATTTTATAACACATTTGCTCGTAAAGTGTCGCTTATTTCACCAATTTCAATATCATAATGTATCTCATTACACACATGTGCCGCAATGTAATATAAAACCTTTGTCATCCGTCTAAAAACGAACAGTACTTTTTTAATTAACTTTGTGTGATAAAATATAATAAAAGCCATTCCATTCTTTAATTTTAATATTAAATGTCAACCATTTATCTGTATCAAAAACACGAAAATTTTTATTTACTTTATTAGTAATACTGGCTGTTTTTGGTGCATTTGTCTAATAAAAAACAAACGCTGGTGTGCTCACTTCGTTATCTGTGCAAAAATGACAAGCGTATCAAAATGTCATCTTATGGAAAATAGGCAAAGTATGCAAATTCGTTTTCAGAAAGTGTGTTCAAGGTGTGTTTCCTCGCAAATGTGTTATAAAACATCGTATATACATACGTGCGCTTTGATAATTACAGTCTCTGCTTCCTTACTATAGCACTCGCCTTTGGCTCGAGCTGCAATATCGCCTTCGCTGTAATTTTCAACTTACTGCACTTATATCATAACTAGTAGACGCCTCCGCGGTTTCACCCGCGTGGTTCCCGTTCCCGTAGAAATACGGGGATAAAATATACATACCTATAGGCCTATAGCCTTCCTCGATAAATGGGCTATCTAACACTGAAAGAATTTTTCAAATCGGACCAGTAGTTCCTGAGATTAGCGCGTTCAATCAAACAAGCAAACTCTTCAGCTTTATAATATTAGTATAGATGTACTAGTATACAATTGTACATAGATTTTTATTAAAATTGCTAAATCCCGCAGGAACCATCTATGTTTCGGGATAAAAAGTATATAAGTTGCTCCGTGAACTTCTCTTTCTTCCAGTGAATGTCAGTGAAAATATACCTCTTTATAATAAATATAGATAAACAAGCGCACAAACGTAATTAGTTAAATTTTGATAATTCATATTCAAATAAGTTATTTACGTACAACGAAATCTTCAAAACCGCTGCCTCTAATTAACCAAAATCACACAAAGTCTTCACATTTGGTTAGAAACAAAGCATCTTAAACATTATCCGGTTAATTAACCATCTTATTTATTTCTTTTTAGCTAGCTCTGAAATAGCTTCATTAGTAAAAAACAAAGCATTCAACGACACTTTATCTGAACGACAATAATGTCCAAGAAGACGGTCCTTCACAGAAAGTTTTCATAAACGAGCGACTTACACAGAGAAACAGGCAATTTTTTCGTGAGTGTCGTTCTAAAGCAAAAGAAATGGGATATGCCTTCTGCTGGTGCAATAACGGGACTATTTATGTCCGAGAGTGCGAAGGGAAACCTGCTATTGTTATGCGCAATCAAGGAGATCTGGAGCGACTTATCAATAAAAATAAAACAACACCAAATAATACATCAATGTTATAACCTCCTAAACATATTTCATTTTTGTCCTATAACTAGACTAACCTATTATATTTTCAGATTTAAAGAAAGACAACCATATCTTTATTATTATAAAATTTCATTTTTAATAATGTTTTGTAAAATTGTATTATATCGCTGTAAAATTAAAATAACTATTATTTTATCAGATCACAAGGAAACAAACCTAATTTTTATCATTGTAAAAATATATATTTTAAAAATGTTGTGTAAAATTACATTAAATTGTTGTAAAACGCCAAATAAATACTACTTTTTCAGATCTCAAAGAAATAAAACAAATCTTTACTATATTAAAATAGTTTATTTAAAAATGTATTGTAAAACTATAATGTTAATGTATTGTTGTAAAATGCAAAATAAATACTACTTTTCCAGATCTCAAGGAAAGAAAGCAAATCTTTATTATACTAGAATTATTTCTTTAAAAATGTATTGTAAAAGTATAGTATTAATGTACTGTTGTAAAATGCAAAATAAATATTACTTTTTCAGATTTCAAGGAAATAAAACAAATCTTTATTATACTAAAATTATTCATTTAAAAATGTATTGTAAAACTATAATATTAATGTATTGTTGTAAAATGCAAAATAAATATTACTTTTTTAGATTTCAGGGAAAGAAAACAAATCTTTATTATACTAGAATTATTTATTTAAATATGTATTGTATAACTATAATATTAATGGATTGTTGTAAAATGCAAATTAACTTGTCACAGTATCTTAAAAAAACACAAGAGAAATATTATTATCTGTGTGGGATTGTTACTTTCTTGAGATATTTCCTACTACCTACTAAAACATTGTTAAATTGCTTAGGTGAAGATAATTTTATAGTCTTCTTTAGTCTACTACAATGTGTTGTTAAGTGTCATTGCTTGGGCTTTGTAATTCTGATTTTCCTTGCTATTCTTATTCTGTTATTATTGTATATTCTTTCATGTAAACTTTTTCTGTATGTAAAAAGTGAGCTACATTTAGGATACTTTGACATAGTTATCTTGGCTTACATGTTGCATGCCAACACAATCACCCAATTAATACTTACTCTATATATACTACACTACCACTCCGCTAGGGTAACTACATACTCACATTTTAAATTTCATAAAGTACCTTTAGGAAAAAACAATTATATACTTCACTATGAACCCAGACGACCTGGGTAGTGAGATAGACGAAATGCAAATTGAATGCGTCTCAATAAGCTATCCAGAACAGTGTAACAATACACTTTCTTCAGGATACAATTTCAAAGTGCTAACTTTCAACATACGAAGTATAGAAAAAAATTTTGACAATTTCTATTTGACTTTTAGGCGTTTGAATTCAAAAATTGATGTCATTGTTTTATGTGAATGTTGGCTAAGTGGTAATCCAATTATACCCCATATACCAGGATACTCATCTTATAAAACTGAGAGAATAAGAAATCAAAATGGAGGTGTGGTTGTATATGTGGAAAACTCCCACAGTGTTACCTTAAAAGAACCTCAATTGAGTGAATCAGACTGTATTCTGATACAATTAAAAAACTTAGTAACAATAGTTGGTATCTACCGCTCACCATCTGGAAAAAATGCAGACCTTTTCCTTCAGTCACTGGACAATCTACTCGACGAATTAAAACAGTACGCCAATTTAATTGTCTGTGGAGATATCAATATAAATATATTGAAATCTGTAAATAATGTTAGCTATACTGAATATCTCTGCTTAATCGCCGAGCATGGATTACTGCCTAGCATAACTTTGCCGACAAGAGGAGATGCTTGTTTAGACCACATAATGACCCGAACAACTGGGAAAGCAACTGGTATAGTCTGCACTTCAGACATAACAGATCATGATATAGCCATTACTGGGTTCTCACTAAAATTGAATTCTGACAGGTTACCAAGGAAGAGACTAAAACGAAATATTGAAGCTATAAAACTAGACTTGGGAAGTGAAGACTGGTCATCTATTAACGAAAGCCGTGATGTGAACTTGGCAGTAAACTCCTTCATGTCTCGACTGCTAAACATCATAAATCGCCATACAGAAATAGTCACTATAACTAGGTCAAGGTTCAACCTAAAGCCTTGGATAACGCATGGTCTGTTAAAGTGCATGAAACACAGAGACAAGTTGCATTTGCAGTTTAGAGCAGACTCGGACAATGAGATTTTAAAAATTACATACAAGAGGTACCGAAATTTTTGTAATAGCCTTTTACGGAAACTTAAAACTGAATACGAAAGGAAAGAACTAGAAAAAAGCTCTAAGAGCTCCAAAAAGTTATGGAAATCTATAAAAAATATATGCAATTCCAAAAATTCTCACACTAAAATAGATGAACTTCTCGGAACCACACAAAAAACACAATCTCTCAACTCATGTAATAACTATTTCTCAACATTAGGACAACATTTAGCAAATAATATACTATCAAATATTGGTGAAACCGAAGAGTCTATAGCAACTAACATAAAACAAAATCACTCTACACGTGATTCCTTTTTTATGACCCCTACAGACAATTATGAAGTAGAAGCACTTATTTCACAACTCCAGAATGGGAAAGCTTCAGGCTATGACGAAATAAACAACGAACTTGTTAAACAAACGGCTAAAGAAATAATTGACCCACTAACTACCATTTTTAACTTAAGCTTAAGCACAGGTGTATTTCCCGAAGAGTGGAAAATAGCATTGGTAAGCCCAATATATAAAGCTGGCCCCAAAGACAAGCCTGAAAACTATCGACCCATATCATTGCTTGGAACCTTCTCCAAATTGTTGGAAAAAATAGTTAACAAGAGACTTATGTCTTACTTAGAGTCCCATAACATACTATCAGGGAGGCAATTTGGGTTTAGGCATAATAAATCTGCGGAGGATGCTGTCCGTCTTCTAACATCTACTGTATCTGCCCATCTCGACCAGCAAAAAGGTTGCATAGGTTTATTCCTGGACTTGGCAAAGGCCTTTGATACTGTGTCCATCCCGGTTTTACTAAGAAAACTCGAATGCAACAGTATAAGAGGCATACCACTTGAGTGGTTTAAAAGTTACTTAACCAACAGAAAGCAGTGTACAAAAATATCTAATTTAAAAAGTGACGTGCAAAGTATCAATTTTGGTGTACCTCAAGGTAGCATAATCGGACCGACGCTATTTATATTATATATTAACGATATACACAGTATACCACTCAAGAACGCTGACATCATCTGTTACGCCGATGATACTGTCTTACTATTCCATGGTATAACTTGGGAAGAAACTTATCGAAATGCACAGTCGGGAATATCTGCTTTATCGAATTGGCTTAGCCACAATTTACTGACGCTGAATATAGACAAAACAAAATACCTGTGCTTTCATAAAACTGCAGCTTCCGCTCCCAAAAAACGAAACAATGGCCTTAAGATCCACAGTTGTGGCGTAACAAATGCAAAACGCCACATAACGGCTCAGTGTGCTTGTGATGAAATTGGTCAGGTCGACGTCATTAAATATCTTGGGATCCAGATCGATAATAAGCTCTCCTTCAGACCACACATTGCTTTCCTTTCTAAACGAGTCAGAAAAATCATCGGTATAATGAAAAAAATACGCGATATAGCGAACGCGTCAACCCTAACATTAGTATACACTTCATTATGCCAGTCGCTTCTTAACTATTGCATTCTATCTTGGGGAAGTGCAGCAAAGACAATTTTAATAGATCTAGAGAGAGCTCAACGATCAGTATTAAAAGTAATGCTAAAAAAACCATACAAATATTCAACCGCACTACTACATAAAGATAGTGGGGTGCTTACAGTTCGTCAACTCTTTATATTAAAAGCAGCTTTGTCAAAACATAGACAATTGCTACAATCCCCAAATGTAAAAAAGGTATTTGGAAAAAGAATAGTCAAGGTCAATCTCCCAATTGCGAAAACTGAGTTCGCTCGACGATTCACACCATATGTCGATGCAAAAGTCTACAACTTTGTTGCAAGGTCCTGTGATCTTTGCAACCTCTCAGTAAATCAGGCAAGTCTAACAATAACTAATTGGTTAAAAAGTTTAACTTATACAGACACTGAAGAATTACTCAATGCAAATATGAAATAAGCTAAAATAATTGTGTACACCATCTAATGTTTCTGCTTACTGTTTTACTTTACTTTTCTTTTTTGTAATGTTTTTCTTTTTGTAATGTAGTCCTATTTATTGTAATTTTTGTAATTAGTCCTAGTCCAACGGAAAGCATTAGAAAATCCTACCTGGTCTCCACGATACAGATCAATCTAGTGTGGAGACCACAGGCAATGTTATGGTTTTATGTATATTTTTTTTGGTGAATAAAGATTTTATTATTATTTTATTATTATTATTAATGATATTCGTCGTCATCAACCCATATTTGGCTCACTGCTGAGCTCGAGTCTCCTCTCAGAAAAAGAGGGGTAAGGCCAATAGTCCACCACGCTGGCCCAATGCGGATTAGCAGACCTCCGTACCTGGTATGCAGGTTTCCTCACGATGTTTTCCTTCGCCGATTGAGACACGTGATATTTAATTTCTTAAAATGCACACAACTGAAAAGTTGGAGGTGCATGCTCCGGACTGGATTCGAACCCACACTAGGCTATCACAGCTCTCCAATGAAATTACTGGACAGAAACTTATGAAAGAAAATTCTTCAAATGTAATTTTTTTATTCTTTACAAGTTAGCCCTTGACTACAATCTCACCTGGTGGTAAGTGATGATGCAGTCTAAGATGGAAGCGGGCTAACTTTTAGGAGGATGAAAATCCACACATCTTTCAGTTTCTACATGACATCGTACCGGAACGCTAAATCGTTAAATTAAGAAAATCTCAATCGGTCCAGCCGGGAATCGAACCCAGGACCTCCGTTTTGTAAATCTACCGCGCTATCACTGCGCCACGGAGGTCGTAAAAGTCATTCGTATTCGATTCAGAGCATGCCATGACCAGCTGCCGTATTCACTATTTTGGTGTAAAGACCAATTTGATGTTTATTTTAATATGTTGATTGAGTCTTTAGTCTCAACCTATTATATCTAAACTTGAACATGTGAAGCGTAAGCTTTCAACGTTTTCGGTTCTGCTAATACACTATCTTTGACATGGTAGATGACATATACGAAATTAAAATTCTATGCAACAAAGATCATGACATTTCTCACATGTTTTGATGTTTATTTTTAATAGGTTGGTTATAAAGAACAAAATAGTGAATAGGCCAGCCGACCTTCGATATTTATAGGTACTTACATATTATTACAAAACAAACTCCCCCGATGTTTGTATGATTTTTTTTTATTCTTTACAAGTTAGCCCTTGACTACAATCTCACCTGATGGTAAGTGATGATGCAGTCTAAGATGGAAGCGGGCTAACTTGTTAGGAGGAGGATGAAAATCCACACCCCTTTCGGTTTCTACACGGCATCGTACCGGAACGCTAAATCGCTTGGCGGTACGTCTTTGCCGGTAGGGTGGTAACTAGCCACGGCTGAAGCCTCCCACCAGCCAGACCTGGACAAATTAAGAAAATCTCAATCTGCCCAGCCGGGAATCGAACCCAGGACCTCCGTCTTGTAAATCCACCGCGCATACCACTGCGCCACGGAGATTGTCAACATATTTTCATCATAATATATTTTATTATTAAATGAGGGTATATATTTCTAAGATCCGGCAGATCTTAGATTGATCCCCTATACGCACGAGAGCTTTTTTAACGGACGTTAAAAAACGTTCAAATACAACCGCGTGGTTCCCGTTACCGTTCCTCGATAAATGGGATAAATCCTGAAAGAATTTTTCAAATCGGACCTGAGATTAGCGCGTTCAATCAAACAAACAAACTCTTCAGCTTTATAATATTAGTATAGATATAAAATCATCCATCGTCAAAAAAAGTTCCAAAAGTTCCATCGTCTACACAGACCCTTATTGTGCAAAATTAGTCCTAACAAAACAAATTGCTTATAATCTCTGCTCGAGTATAATTAATTAAGATGAATGTTTATAATCTAATTAAATCATTCCAAGCGTACTCAAAGATTGGCGGAACATTTTTTACTAACATGTGTGTTAAACGGTTCAGTATTTTAATTTTAAGTATATTTTCAGTTGTAAAGGTACAATTTTTTTTTTTGTAATAGGATTTTGAATGACATTTGCTGTCAATTGTCATGTCACAGTTGCTTTATGGGCGCCATCTTGATATAACTCAAAAACTTGCGTTTTAATTTTATTTATTTCTTTTTAATTAGTTCACTTATTTAGATTTTAATAAAATCCTTGTATTTTTTAAATTTTAATGATACGGGATACAAGAGTGGATCTGAAATGGGCCATCTCCTTTCATCATTTTTTTTCTAGAATGGAGCTGTCGAAAGTCGGAAACACAATATTCTTCAACTTCTATCAAATGGTGAACCACGATATGTCGCTGTGTACTACGATAAAGGCAAAGATATAGAGGGAAATGATAATCTTCTATCTCAAGTTGATTTAACCCAAGACATATCTCCAGACATCGATTCTTTAGGTGCACCTTATGAGGAGAAAGCTTATTTGTTGTATCATGCTTTGAGGGTAAGTATTTTTAATCTAGCAACACTAAGAATAAAAGAGCCGTGATAGCCAAGTGGATATGACCTCTGCCTCCGATTCCGGAGGGTGTGGGCTCGAATCGGCTACGGGGAGCACCTCCAACTTTTCAGTTGTGTGCATTTTATGAATTAAAATAGCACGTGTCTCAAACGGTGAAGGCTAACATCGTGAGGAAACCTGCATACCAGAGAATTTTCTTAATTCTCTGCGTGTGTGAAGTCTACCAATCCGAATTGGGCCAGCATGGTGGGCTATTGACCTAACTCCTTTCATTCTGAGAGGAGACTCGAGCTTAGCAGTAAGCTGAATATGGGTTTATAATGATGATGATAAAGTTAATTTATTTGTTTGTAAGACTGCCGAAGAACGCGAAGAATTAGACGAAGAAGCGGCCAGAGAGTTCGAAGAAACCAAACAGATCTTGCGCCAAGCATTACGCACGAGATGTAAGAAACTGAGTTCTTGCTACAGGCGATGTCCTAAGAAACTGTACATAACATGCACTACGGAATGCAGAGAAACTTACGACGACTACGACGTATGCCAGCCAAAGAAGAAGAATATGTGTAAAACACCAAAGTGTGGCCATACTATGCCACCATCTTGGCTCAGACGTATTTGAATGTCATAAATCTTTTAATAAATATTTCATTTGAATGAATAAAGAATCGTTTAGAAATAAAGAGCAATGAGATAATTTCTTCCGCGTAGGGTTCTTTTTCTGACATGAATAGGTATTTTTGAAAAAAAATGTGAATTCTTTTAGGGTATTTGTGACAGAGCTCCTCCGAAGTAGTAGGTAATACTGGCATACTAATTTCTGTCAGTATGCAGCATGAAACTACTGTTACACATGCTCATTTGAAGCACGAAAGCATGCTACTATTGAGCAGTTGCTACTTATTAGCATGTGTATCGCATTGCAGTCTGAACGGGTTTTCTTTGAGTATGCTAGTCGATCAGCATTGCTATTCTGTATTCTCTTCACCTTCATCTCTCCCTATCTAACACGATACTACAGACAGAGAGCGATAGATACAAAGCAAGCAAGATTAGCATGTGTAACTGGAATGTTTGCTTTCAGCATGCTTATTCAGGAGCATACTTAAAAATAGCATGCTTATTGCTAGCAAATGTAAACATGCTCGTATGGAGCATACTTAATAGCACATTTTTAGCATGCTATGTTAGAGCATGTATAACAGTACCTTGAGGCTTAACAGCCTTGCTGACGGGCAAGAGAGTACGTTGTACGACGTGTTGCTGGCATGTCCTATGAAGTGCTATTTTTATATATTAAAAAATACTTGAAAACATTGCAACGTTGTATGGCTGATTCTCTGACCAAAATATAGGCCAGCCTTCTGGTCACGAGAGGCGTCGATTAATCGCTATTTTTTGAGATTTGTTGCTTGCTTAATTTCATTTGAGATTTAACACAACAATGCGTAAAAGGATTTTCTACTTTTATAGATAGAAAGAATAACGAGATTCATGAGCAACTAAAGGTGAAAACTGTCTACGAAGAGATTGACAGAGTCTCGCAAAAGTATAAAACACGACTGATGAGTCATCCAAATGTTCTGGCTTCAAAACTGATTTACAGGACATATCAGAGCAGGCTTAAAAGAAAGCACATTATTACATAGACATATTATTATAAAAACAATGAGGGGATGTTCTCACTGGGGAATACACTCGAAAAGCGAAGTTATCATAGAACATATCTGCTTATAGTTCTTACTGATCGCAGATAAACCCAGAGAAAAAAAAAAAACTTTTATAGATCAAAACAGCTGAAATAGAAATTTATTTTCTATTTCCGCATTCGCACTGTGGTAAAGATTTCTAATACCTGTTAGAAAACATAATATTTAAAATGTTAAGGTAAAGAGATTTTTATAAAATATTTACTCAACGGGACTTTTTAACGATATTTTTTCTATTAAATAGAATCTTAGTTTCTTCGTAAAAGTGCAATGGATAATAATTTTCCTTTGCTATTTTCCGCGAAACTCGATGAATTAGGTCTTCTCAGAAAATATCTAAGTACCTACCTTAGATCCATTGTAACAAGTTCTTTAAAAAGAATTAAATATGTCTTTGAGAGAAATAAAGATTCTTAAACAATTCTAATAGTTTGAATTCATCGACATCATTTGAAATACCTATTTATCAAGAGATTTCAGTTAAGTTATCTATTGGTGAAACACACTACAGTTTACAGACATTCGGTATAATAATATCAAAAAATCAAAATCATAGTGAAAATTCCTATATTACAAGTTTACAAGCACTTTTGACACGCCATTTGACTATTCATACTATAACCGGTTCGGAAGGCAGGTTCTGCTGAGAAGAGAAGTGAAAAAATCAAATCCCCAGTCGCTAGTTAGGTTAGCTTCGAGGCAACCCTTAAAATAGCCACTGATAAATTGTTTTGAAGAGAAATTTAAAGGATTGCTACAAATATAAGTTTTTTCACGACTCGAGGAATAATTTCTCACCTAATCAACCTAATCATTTCTCTCTCAATAAGTTCAATGTTTTTAACCGACTTCCAAAAAGGAGGAGGCAGTGTAATGTAAATTAAGCGGAAAAATTGTAATTTAAGCGGCTTGAATTAAAACATCACTGGTTTGGCACCGCCTTCAAACTGATCAGAAGGCACATAGGTAAGAAGTTATTTCTTCCTTTTTAGTTAAGGTTAATTTTTGAGTTGGAAGTCGGTTGAATTTTTTTATTAAAATTTTTATTATTAAACGCATCAAGCTTTTGGAAAAATCTTATTATAGTGTTAATGATTATTTAGACGATAAAAAATCTTGGTATGTATTGCACTATACGAATGAATACTTACTTAGTTCTAGATAAATTTGTAAAATGATGATAAACAAAAAATGAACCCTGGCTGAGTTTGATGCGGGCGCGCATTTAACTTGAATTTTAAGTTTTAGACTTATTGTCATCACTATTATCTAATAACTAGCTGACGCCGCGTGGTTTCACCCGCGTGGTTCCCGTTCCCGTAGGAATACAATGATAATATATAACCTATAGCCTTCCTCGATAACTGGGCTATCTAACATTAAAAAAAAATTTCAAACCGGACCAGTAGTTCCTGAGATCGGCGCGTTCAACCAAACAAACAAACAAAGTCTTAAGCTTTATAATATTAGTATAGATATTATTACCCGACGTTTCGAAAGTGCTTGTAAGTGTGTAAACAGTAGGTACCAAAAATCACATTTTACAATTGGAAAATTTAAGATCTTGACCCTTGAAAGCTGCTACTTTCCAAAACCACGATCATCATCATCATCATCATATCGGCCGATAGATCATCATAATCCCTGCAAGTCGCGGATTCGCTGAATGCAGGTGGCTCAGTATCGTGATGTTTGGAAGTCCCTACAAAATGCCTATGTCCTGCAGTGGACGTCTATCGGGTGATATGATGATGATGATGACTTAGATAGGAACATACAATGAGGTAAGTGTTGCTATCGCAGTCTCTCGGTCCATTATATTTAGGACAAGAATGGAAACTTCAAAATGCTATGTTGAGCATAGTGATTGAAGTGCCCGTAAAAATATTGTCGGCGTGAATTTTCTCGCAAATCTCATTCTACCCTCATGACGTGCTCAAATCTGATCATCGAACCGTGCTCGACGGAGCCAGTCTCGGAGACGTCGATAAAATATTTTAAGACAGTCAAAGCGTGCCGCGATGCAGGTATGTCACAGGAATGCCTTGGAAAACTCTGCTTTCAGTAGTAGGGTGGACCTTTTGTGGGAGAAATAATAAGGATAACACTTTAATTTTTTGAAAAAAAAATATACGTAACCATAGGTTAATTAATTTGATGTCCATCTGTCTGTTTGTCAAGACATTTGATTTCACAAATCCCGCGGGAACCATGGATTTTTCCGGGATGAAAAGTAGCTTATGTGTTAATCCAAAGTAAAATCTATTTTTATCTATTCCATTTCCAAATTTCAGCCAAATCGCTTCAGTAGCCGCATCGTAACCTAGGAACAAACATACTTACACACTTACACACTTTCACACTTACACACAAACTTTCGCCTTTATTATATTAGCGAAATAATAGCATATTCAGTTGTAAACATCTCTACGATTTGTTGAAAATGAAAACAGCAATCTATAATTTTAAAAAATAATGGCTGTGTTTGCGTTATTTGTGTACGTTGCATTATTTGACACTTGCAAGAGAATCAAAACCTAAATCATATTCTATATATCTCGTTAAGATTAGCTCTGAAAAAACAGACCATATTTAAAAAAGCTTGTTTTTGTTCTCGTATCTTAAAAATAACTATAAGCACTTGAAAAAAGTGATTTTGAAATCACAGACAGACACGTTAATTTTATTTATATGCGTTTAATTTATGTCATCAACGAAAATTGATTTTTTTTTATAAAAATATATCGACATTAATTAATTTAAGTTAAGGATTTCTTAATAAACTTGATTTAAAAATTATGTAATTTTTCAATTTTTCCAAACGTCTAAAACGCTGTCGTCCATTTTGTGACGACATGTGTTACTTGATGACACTAGAGGAATAAACTTCAAAACTAAGGTAATTATTCCTTTTCGTGAAAGAAGTCCCCCAGATTTGGCGCTAATGTGACGTCATTATATGGTCGATAGCGTTTTGGCTCGTATTGTTTTGACATATCCAGAAAAATCCGTTAACGTGGTAAACCTAGTCAAAAGCTGTAGTGGCTTGAACACTAATATTATTTTGAAATACCTACCTACATGATTGAAACTTTGTCATTTCGTTATACTTCACTAATACCATAAGTCTACGGCTTCGGTCGTTGCTAGTTACTTTCCCCCTTCCACGAAAAGACGTACAAAACGATTTAGCATATATACCAAAATCCATCGATAAAAATCGTTAGATGGGCCCCTCCATACTAAAGAACGCACAATTTTATGTCATTACCCAAAGACGTGCACGCACATCTTATCTTAGTACGTAACAAGCGCATGCTGTGAGTGGACGAGCACTTAAAAAAATATTTACTTACTGTTTTTTTTTTATTCACATCCCTTAATTATGCCTTCGTGTTCATTTTGGAAGTGTAAAAACACAAGCCACAACATGAATAAAGAGAAATGTGTTACCAGTGATGACGTACAATGTGCGAAACCAATGACAATTCCGCGAAGGTTTGAGGCCCATCTAACGATCTACGATCGATGGCAAAATCACTAAAACTAATCTAACTAATAATCTATTTTGACGGCCTCCGTGGCGCAGTGGTATGCGCGGTGGATTTACAAGACGGAGGTCCTGGGTTCGATCCCCGGCTGGGCCGATTGAGATTTTCTTAATTTGTCCAGGTCTGGCTGGTGGGAGGCTTCGGCCGTGGCTAGTTACCACCCTACCGGCAAAGACGTACCGCCAAGCGATTTAGCGTTCCGGTATGATGCCGTGTAGAAACCGAAAGGGGTGTGGATTTTCATCCTCCTCCTAACAAGTTAGCCCGCTTCCATCTTAGACTGCATCATCACTTATCATCAGGTGAGATTGTAGTCAAGGGCTAACTTGTAGAGAATAAAAAAAAAAAAAAATCTAAGTTATGGATTGAAGCTATACCTTACTCTATTATATCTAAGCGTTTTCTTCATCTTCACCATCTGCTTTTCTTATTTTCCTTCTGTCTGTTTTTTCCCTGATTCTTACATATTGAGCATATTTATCATCAGATAAATGCAAGCTTAAAAAATTGAAAAGACATCAGATTAACATCAAGTTATGCAGTAGGAAACCTGCATACCAGAGAATTTTCTTAATTATCACGTGTGTGATTAGTCTGCCTATTCGCTTTGAGCCAGCGTGGTGAACTATTGGCCGAACCCCTTTCATTCTGAGAGGAGACTCGAGCTCAGCAGTGAGCCGAATATGGGTTGATGATGATGATGATGATGTAGTAGTCAAAAAAGCAGACGAAACCGCGATCAAACGTTTGTATTCGTAAAATATGAAATAACACTAGACACGAAAATCCGATCGAAAATTTAATTAGCAAAATCTGCGCGAAAGACATTAAAATCCACGTAAAATTAAACCTCTTAATCAGGAAATAATTAATCCACTTGATTAAATTTATTGGAGCGAAAATTTATTGAATTACTTTTCAATCCAATATTTTCGAAGCAGACGCCGCGGAAATCTGACAAAAATGGCGTCAATAACATTTATTTTGGAAATAATGTTTTCGATTACACTTATATTGGCTCTTGTAAGTATTTATTTCCTAATTATAATTAATTGACGGGAAAAGACCTTATATTCTGTTGACAAGATGAAATAAATCTATACTAATACTAGCGGACGCCCGCGACTTCGTCCGCGTAAAATTCGATGTCAACTTTACTACTACCCCTACCCTACCCTACCCCTACCCCAACCCTACCCCTACCATACCCCTACTCCTACCCCCACCCTACCCCTACCCTATCCCTACCCCATACCTACCCCTACCTAACCTACACCTTACCCCCATCCAACCCCTACCCTCCCCGTACCCTATCCCTTTCCTACCCCAATCCCACCCGTACCCCTTTCTCACGCCTATCCTACCCCTACCCTACCACTTCCCTATTCTACCCGTACCTCTACCCTACCCCTACCCTACCTCTGACCCTAACCCTACCCCGGTCCTACCCCTACCCTACCCCTACGCGTCCCTACCCGTACCCTACCCTACTCTATAAATTTTCTATCTTACTCCTACCCTTTGCAAAATCGGTCCAGCCCTTCGAGAGTGGTGCGATGACCAAGGGAAATAGAGACTTCTATGCTAATAATATAAGGAGGTAAAGTGTGTGTGGTTTTAGGAGGTAATCTCTGGATCTACTGGACCGATTTTGAAAATTGTTTTACCAATAGAAAGTTACGTTATTTGCGAGTGTTATAGGCTATGTTTGATCCCCATATTCACACGGGAACGGGAACTACGTAAATGAAAACGCGGGGCGTCATATAGCGGAATTTCTGCGTCTTTTTTAGAAATTTTGTATTATCTCCGAAACTATTTAAGTAATTAACATACTGTAAAGGGCAAATCTTATCTCCATAATATCGTCGTGATTATTAAATAATTTATTTTAATAAGGATTAAAGTTTAGTAGTATAAATAATGACGTAAACCTAAGAACATAATATTAATAATTTTTAAAACACAAAAGGTACTATATCTGCTAATATATAGAAGATAGATATATGGTGTCACGGACTTTTTTGTAGAACTTTTAAAGATACATAAAGTCTCCACACATTAATTTAAATTTTACACAATAGTTGAGGCAGCGCATGCGAATAAGTCTGTTTAAGAGGATTTTCGGTCCGACCTGTATGACAAAAACTGTGATAACTCGGATAATATATATGATACCCATATTAAATATAGCCTATAGCACTCCTCGATAATGTAGCATTCTACTGTTGAAAGAATTTTTGAAATCGGACCAGTAGTTCCGAAGATTACCCCATTTAAAGAATGTGACAAACTTACAAACTTACAAACTTTACCTCTTTATAGGTTATATATATATATATACTATAATATTAGTATAGATTATAAAGCTGAAGAGTTTGTTTGTTTGTTTGATTGAACGCGTTAATCTCAGGAACTACGTGCCCGATTTAAAAAAATCTTTTAGTGTTAAATAGCCCATTTATCGAGGAAAGCTTTAGGCTATTTATTATCCCCATATTCCTACGGGAACGGGAACCACGCGGGTGAAACCGCGCGCCGTCAGCTAGTCATTTATATTTTTGATATTGAGCTACGTATCGCGTCGAATCGAATTTTATTCTCGCCCTTAATAAGATTTATTAGAATTTGAACTTTATTTCTATACTTTATTCCACACTAAAATGTCACTAACAACAAAGTTGCCTTGGTAATGAGCACAGAACAGACATCGCTAAAAGCTATATATCTGTGGTAATGAGCGATGTCACATCGCTGTAACTTTACAGAATGCAGGGCTGGTCGCTAACTGTGTACCTCATAAAAAGACTCAAAGTTACTTAGCGGAAGCGAGCTATGCTTCTCTGCGAGAGTTAATCTGCGAGATCGAATCAGAATTGAGGAGATCTACAGAAAAATTCAAACTCTGAAATTGATATAGCTCAGCGAGTCGCGAAGCTGAGGTGGCAATGGGCAGGCCACATAGTTCGAAGAGCCGATGAACGTTCGGGGCTAAAAAAAAGTTCGTGTACCTCCAATTTCGGTAAACTGGGTACAAGAACAAATATTTTGTATAATATACAGATATTTTTAGTAAAACAATTTGCCCAGGCCCACTCATAACAGTACTCGATATCGATATAATCTTAAAAAGAATGTTTATTGGCTCGAGTAAGTGAAATCTTAGGTAACTGAAATCTATACAAATATTGTAAAGGGGTAATGTTTGTCAATTTAGGGGGTAATCTCTGGTTCTACTGAACCCATTTAATTTTTTTTTATCAATACAAAGCCGCGTTATTTCTGAGTGTCATAAGCTAATTTATCCCCTTATTTAAATCGGAAACGGGGTCTACGCAGTTGTAACTACTGGGCGTTTGCTAGTCACCTATAAAAGAGTAATGCATCCAAGCAACACGTATGAGCTGACCTGGGTATACCCGTATACCTGAGGCGTATACCTGAGCTAATGAACTTTTAAATGAAATGGGAACTATTTTCTTGTCTTTGCAATCGTGAGGTAGTAAGCGATTTACTAAAAAATAATAATGTGATACAATACAGGGATAGTTGTGCAAGGATATTTTGCAATTTTCCGAGAGAAAATTATTCAAATTACATTTTAAATATTTTTTTTCTGGTATTCGTTATAATTATTATAGTTGTTATTTTAGTTAAGATAGTCAATGGCTATTTCTGTACCTATGCCATTCGTTTTTTGTTTAATTTTTCTTATTTTTGTTCATTTTTACTGTGGTGTTTTGTTTCTTTTTAATTTTTATGTAGGTACCTTCTTAATTAGTGTAAATGGATTTGTCTGTACTAATTAATAATAAATTAGTAAATGAATACACCAATACTAATTTTCAGACGCTGCCAAAAGCCGAAGCATCCAAGCCATCAAATCTTCTTTCTCTACTGACCAACACGATCCACCATCACAAGCAACCAATCATTCTTATACTGGAGAAAGATGCTGTAATCAACGAAGATAGAGCTCGTTTGGACAACGTATTGTCTTTGGAATCTAGTGCTGAAGATGGAAACCGCTTGATTCATCAGCTGTTGGGACACGATCAGGTATTACATAACAAACTTTTTAATTTTTAGAGTTCCTCAAAAGAAGACAAACAGATCATATCACTTTGACATCCATCTGTCTCTCTGTCAAGATACTTTATCTTGTTAACACTATCGAGTAGAAATTAACATCATATTATACCCAGAGGTGTGATTCTGCTATTTTATATATTCTACTATAACAAATTTTATTAGAATTTTAACCTCATTTCTATGGGATGCCAATAATAAAATGTCATTTACAACGTATAGCTACCATGGAAATGAGCCATGGATATGAGATGTCACATCACTGTAACTTTACAAGATACAGGGGCAGGACTATAAACTATTGACACTGGAAAAAAAAAACTTCAAAGTAAACGTAAAAAAAAAAGATAGAGCTGTTTATGCCACATATTAGATGACATTAAGGCTTAGAATTTAGAAATACATTTGTGTAAACCCTGGGGTTGACCTGGTCTTGTCTAGATTCATCACCACTTTTGACGGCCTCCGTGACGCAGTGATATGCGCGTCGGATTTACAAGACGGAAGTCCTGGGTTCGATCCCCGACTGGGATGATTGAGGTTTTCTTTATTGGTCCAGGTCTCGCTGGTGGGAGGCTTCGGCCGTTAAACCACCCTAAAGGCAAAAACGTAGCGCCAAGCAATTTAGCGTTCCGTTGCGATGTCGTGTAGAAACCGTAAGGAGTGTGGGTTTTCATCCACCTGACAAGTTAGCAAGCTTCCATCTTAGATTGCATCATCACTTACCATCAGGTGAGATGTGATGAGTACTACTACTTGTAAAGAAAAAAAAACTAGGTATAGATGAGCAAACAAGTATTCAAACTCTAAACGTGATGCATGTTGCCATAGCAGACATTTTTGAGCTTAAAAAGCATTCGTTTTGCGATAAAAATTCAACCCAACTAAAACGTTATGTTTAACTTGTTAGGTAAATATTAGAGATGGGCCGAGTACTCGTTTGATACTCGGTACTCGGCGTACTCGGCGGATTTTTTGATTCTCGTACTCGGCCGAATAACTCGGTCGGTGAATGCCGAGTATACCTTGTTTAAGAAAAGCATTATTTAGGTACATATAATTAAAACAACAGTGTTAATCAAAAAGTATTTATCAGTAATTTAGGAAATCTTTGAAAATCTCAAATAAATTAAAATGGAAGATTTAAAAGAGCTACTGTTGAATTTCCCGTCGCTCTTCTCAACAGAGACTGCGCCTTCTGAGCTGTTGGTAGAGTCACTACAAATAGCCAAACCTGACGTTTCAAAAGTGTTTGTAAACTAAGCCTACTTGAAAAAAACAATTTTGTATTGAATTAATACTTGTTTACGCGCGCGAAATGGGAATTTGATTGAACCGAGTTACTCGGCCGAGTACTCGGTTGAAAAAGAATTAAACCGAGTAAAACTCGGTACTCGTTAATCGGCAAAAGTGTTACTCGGCGCATCTCTAGTAAATATTTTTGAAACCAACATTCATGGACTGCGGAGTCCGCAATTAAAACTATTTACAAATAGGGAGCGCACCTAACATTGCTATAACTGACATTATGAAGAGGTTAAAACTGGACTATTAAAATTAATTGCAACTTTATAAATGTCTCTGTGTCTCTCATTTACTTTTCTACAGACTGGTCAGTAAGGGTTGGCCTTATTTTTTTTTAATTCAAACGTAATTGTAACCTCCTAATCTATACTAATATTATAAAGCTGAAGAGTTTATTTGTTTATTTGTTTGTTTGTTTGTTTGTTTGTTTGTTTGATTGAACACGCTAATCTCAGGATCTGCTGGTCCGATTTGAAAAATTCTTTCAGTGTTATTTATCGAGGCAGGCTATAGGCTATATATTATCCCCGTATTCCTACGGGAACGGGAACCACGCGAGTGAAACCGCGCGGCGTCAGCTAGTTAATTTTATAAATGAAAATGAGAGTTGAATTGTTTATATCATCACTTTCTGGCCTAAACTAAGCCAGTTTTTTAATTCTTTAAGTGTAAAGATACATTATCAGCAAGTAACAGGTTACATTTTACCCCCGTATACCGGTATACAGCATCCTATATATATACATATGTGCTATATACACTTATGTGGTTTAAATGTTTAATACACGATTAGCTACCCGTTACTTATTAAAACTTCGCAGTGGTAGATATAATAAGTAGGTAATGAAATGTATCATCATTAACAACCCTTGCGCTCACTTTTGAGTACGAGTCTCTACTCAGAATGAGAGGTGTTAGGTCTTAGTCCACCATGCTGACCTAATGCGGATTGGCAGACTTCACACACGTAGAGAATAAAAAAATTTCTCAGGTATGCAGATTTCGTCACGATGATCTTCATCGTTTGAGATACGCGATATTAAATTTCTTAGAAATTAAATTAATTATATGAAATGTATAATCATTAATCAGCCTTGAAATTTATTTTCTTTATTCAAGCCCAAGATGAAAGCAGTACAGTACAAAAAGAGTACACGAAAACCATACCAGCTATCTGACAAAAACCGGTACAGAGTTCAGAGGGATAAAGAAGATAGATCATTACAGAACGAAGATAAGACCTTAAGATCGCCTATTGTGAAGAAACTGTTGAGAATCTCTAACAGGTAATGCATACTGTAGTATTTGTGTCTGCTAAATAGATACCTATATACATTGTCTCATGTATACTGGTAGGGGGAGAAGCGGGCTAGGCAGCAAATTTCCTCTTTGGCGGGCAGTCTATGATTGACGTTGGTCGAGGGCGGACGTGCGCTGTTTGCCATACCAGTGTATTGATGAGCCACTGATTTACTTCTATTACAGTTTAAGGAACTTTAAAGGCATAATGTCAGTTTTTTAAATTGTAGGTATATTAATTTTAAGAAACTGAATATCACGTGTCTCAACCGGTGAAGGAAAAACATCGTGAGGAAACCTGCATACCAGAGAATTTTCCTAATTATCTGTGTGTGTGAAGTCTGCCAATCCGCATTGAGCCAGCTTGGTGGACTATTGTCCTAACCCCTCTCCTTCTAAAAGGAGACTCGAGCTCAGTACTGAGCCGAATATGGGTTGGTAATGACGATGATGCCAATAGTAAAGCAATGTTGTAGATGTAACAGGGTATCTGCGATTATTCGGAGCTGCAGGAATTTAAAGGCTCATATTTTTGGCGTTGCCACGAATCGCTAAAAAAATGCTCCATAATAAATAGCACGAAAGGATTACGTCGTCGATTTAGATTTGTATGGGCGTTTCAACAAAATTACAAATATCTTTGTTATTTGTGCGTTTATGTATACTATTAAATAATGCTGAAGTGGCAATGAATGGGCGGGGCACATAGTTCGAAGAGCCGATGGACGTTGGGGTCGCAAAGAGCTGGAATGGCGACCCCGCACTAGTAAGCGCAGTGTTGGTCGACACCGAGTTGCAGGGATTCGCTGGATGCAGGTGGCTCAGTATCGTGACGTTTGGAAGTCCCTACAAAAGGCCTATGTCCTGCAGTGGACATCCATCGGCTGATATGATAATTAAATTATGAAAATCACCTAGCATCACCGAAGGATGGTGGTTCAAACCCCACTATTGTCGTACCAGTTGGAGGGGAATAAAAAAATTTGGCACATATTTTTAAAAATCGGTTCCGAATTTGGTGCCACAACTAACATAATCTCTTTTCCAACAGTCTACGATGTGAAGCAAAAGACGAATGCAAAGACAAATGCGCCAACAAATTCTCCGGGACGTACAAGATCAAATGTAACATACAGTGTACATATAAATATTCCTGTGAAGACAAAGTAGAGGACAGGGATTCCTGCGATGGCTCCGATGAATGCGGATCCGAATCCGAGGTGCAAATGAGCACTAAAGGCGAACACATGGTCACTGATAAGCCGGGGTGTAAACGATGTTGAAATTTTAGAACTTAAACCATCGTGATTCATATTGATTTATTATAAAAACACGGATAAAACGCACGTGACAGGTCGAAGTATTGCCGGGGCTCTTAATCATGAACTTGTTCTTGCAACGCGGCGAACCTAGCAGACGTTGTTGCTATGTGAGTTGAATTATTATAAAAACACGGATAAAACTCACGTAACAACGTCGAAGTGTGCCCGGGGCTCTTAATCATGAACTTGTTCTTGAAACGCGGCAAACCTAGCAGACGTTGTTGCTATGTGAGTTGAATTATTATAAAAACACGGATAAAACTCACGTGACAACAACGTCGGAGTATGCCCGGGACCCTTAATCATGAACTTGTTCTTGCAACGCGGCGAACCTAGCAGACGTTGTTGCTATATGAGTTGAATTATTATAAAAACACGGATAAAACTCACGTGACAGGTCGAAGTATGGCCGGGGCCCTTAATCATGAACTTGTTCTTGCAACGCGGCGAACCTAGCAGACGTTTTTAATATGTGAGTTGAATTATTATAAAAACACGGATAAAACTCACGTGACAACAACGTCGGAGTATGCCCGGGACCCTTAATCATGAACTTGTTCTTGCAACGCGGCGAACCTAGCAGACGTTGTTGCTATGTGAGTTGAATTATTATAAAAACACGGATAAAACTCACGTAACAGGTCGAAGTATGGCTGGGGCCCTTAATCATGAACTTGTTCTTGCAATGCGGCGAACCTAGCAAACCTTGTTGCTATGTGAGTTGAATTAATATAAAAACACGGATAAAACTCACGTAACAACGTCGAAGTATGCCCGGGGCTCTTAATCATGAATTTGTTCTTGCAACGCGGCGAGCCAAACAGACGTTGTCACGTGAGTTTAAGCCGTGTTTTATAATGAATTAATATGATCTTAAAGTTGTTTAATAAGCTGAAGTTAAAATGCGTAATAAATGTAATTTGCAGTACTAACTGATGGTTATTTTAGTGTTTTTCTACTTAAACGTCCTTCCAGAGAGAAAAAGATCAGCCCTTTTTTCGAAATTGTATAGAAAAATCTTCAGCGTTACAAAAACGTTACAATTTTACAAGCGTTACAAAGGCCATAAGCCTCCATTCACACGCCAGCGTTTTTAAAACAATAGTAGATTGTTATACAAGGGGCTAAAAAGACCCATTATATACGAGGTAAGTATTTTATGCTAGTACTTGGCTAGTACTCATAACAGACAACAATTAAAAAAACAAAATTACTTTAGCCCCTAGAGGCTGAAATGGTTGTTTAGCCCCGCATTGGAGCAGTAATATGACAGCGTTTTTGAGCAGGAGTAGGGAAATAGTAGATTGTTATACACGGAGCTAAAAAGAACCATTATAAACTCGGTTTTTATTTAGCGGCTCTCGCCTTACGTCTCGGGCCCTAAAAATACTTCGTATATAATGGGTCGTTTTAGCCTCTTGTATAACAATCTACTATTTTTCGAGTACTGATACATTTTTAATTTTGGGCGTTGGAATTAGACCTTAATTAGACCTTAATTTTGAAGGCTTTTTTATCATTTGTTAAAAATGTCAGGAAAAGCCAGAAAACAAACTCGGTAGATTTTTTTATTATTATGATACAGCACTTACCTACCTTTAGTAGTAAGTAGCCAACCTTTTGAATCGTAATTTAATTCATGAATAATAATTGATCTGAAATAAATTGTTTTTACAACACTGCATTGGACAAAAGAGATACGTAAACTTGTCATGACTAAGATAATCTTGACCTCAGAATAATATTAAAAATTTTACGCAAACAAAATCACAACAAAACAAATGTATTTGTCCTTTTTACGTTGTTTATAAACAAGTTTACGCAACATCTAACAGCCAACGAAAATATCTGTGAAATTCGGGAGCGCAAATTTCGGCTGTGATTTACAAAGGTGTCCGACGGTCAAAATGATTTATCTCGAAATTTCCAAAACGTTGAACTCGAATAGAAACAATGCAGGTACGGCCATGCACCGTGCATCCACGCTCTGTTGTCAAAGCGACCCACAGTAATCACAACTAGAATATTGTGGTAATGATTTTGTAGCTACTGCCCCGTTGGTCTTTTGGTAAATTAGTAAAAAGAGTTCTTAACAAAAAAAAAGTATACATAATTATATTGCAGGTAATTTTTATTTGTATCATTAATTTTGTTTTTCATCGTTATGTTTAAGTTTTCTGGGTTTTTTTTTAATCAATGTGTCTACCTAGTTAGTTTTAATTAGTTCTTAATAATTGTCTTTAATAGTTTACGTAAAGTGTTGAACTGTGTGCGTGGCGGCACCTGAACTGGGTCCTAACTGAAAATCAGTGCTGCATACTTTTTTTATTGAAAGTATGCGGCAAAATGCTGAGTTGGGGCCTTTTTCTAGGTTGTGCCACATATTACAGGGCATTCTTTAGTGCTCCACTGTTTGAGTGGACAGTTAAGCCATAATATGTTATAATTTAGATTTAATGTGATATGTGGCATTACTTAAAAATAGAGATCTTTTCTTTCTTTCTTTCTTTTGGTTAACCTACTTGGTTTGGCTATACTGACTTTCTTTAGTACACGAAGAGATGACACATCCATAGAGAGACTTGTAGTGCAAGGAAAGGTGGAGGGCACAAGAGCACGTGGCAGGTCATCAATGCGCTGGACTGACCAAGTAAAAACCGCTCTCCATGGATCGCTCCACGAATGTTCTAGGAGAGCCACACTACGGGAGGAATGGCGACGGATAGTGAGGCTTGCCGCCGCACCCAAATGACGACCACGACCACTCTGTCAAGAGTGTAACGATAAAGAAGAAGAAGAAGACTAGGTTTGGATGAGGTCGTAGATCCATTTTCTGAATTTTCCGAAATCGGACACAACAAGCTTTATTTTTCTACTAGCGGATGCCCGCGTGGAGTTTAGTTTTTCACAAATCTCTCGGGAACCATGGATTTTTCCGGAATAAAAAGTAGCCTATGTGTTAATCCAGACTATAATCTGTCTCTACTTCAAATTTCAGGTGATTCGGTTTAGTAGCCGAGCCGTGAAAGAGTAACAAACATTCATACTATCAATATCATCAGAATCATCGTCGAAACGAGATAACGTACCACGCAATTTGAATTTGTACCTATTTGTTTTAATAACCTTATTATTGATACAAGTTAGAAGGAGTTGTTACTAACCCGCTGTTTTTTACTGTTGCGTTATGCAACTTAACAGCCACAATGTCCTACAAATTGCGTGTTACATTATCTCGTTCTGACGCTCAGAAATTTTTATTACCTGGTAACCCAATTAGCTACCAGAATCATGAATTTTCGTAAATATAAAAGTTGAGCGTCTCATCAAGATGAAGCTAGTCACGGAAAATAAACTTGATAGTAATCAATGGAAAAAGTTCACTATTTTTAAATGTTAGCTTTCTGTACTCTCCATTGAAAAAAAAATTAAAATGCTCGTGAAAGAATTTTTGCGATACGTTAATTAGTTCCTGACATAGAGAATTTTAAAGTTAGTGCGCAGTGATCAGCCCTTGTTTAACGCCGTTTTCTAGCCGGTATAGGCAATTTCGTACTTCTGCCTTACCTCTGATGAACTTAACTACTTATAGAATTGAAAAATTCTTTTTGTGTGGAAAAGCCCATTTAACGAGGAAGGCTATAAGCTACATAACATCACGGTACGACCAATAGGAGCAAAGCACCGATCAAAAATGTGGCGAAAACGGGGAAAATAATATTAGGTCGTCGGCTAGTCTTCTTACTATCCTGCTCCTGGCTGCTGGCTCCTGGGCTATAAACCTTTACTGTCGGTCAATAAAAGATTATTTCTATATAACTGCACATCTTTTTTTTAATATATCAGCGACACCAGCTTTAAAGTTTTATGTAAACTTTAAAAAATCAACGGCAGAGAAACCTGGAAGACTCGTGGGTAAGTAAGAAAGACGGCACTTTAGGGAATACTCTAGACAACACTACTGGAGTTTGTAATGCAAATTCCTTGGACCTAACAAAATTACCTACCCACCTTTTTCCTTCTTAGTTCTAGTTCTTCTAAATGTAAATTACTGTTTACCCTGTGACTGATATACCTATGTAGACTAGCGGACGCCCGCGACTTCGTCCGCGTGGAAATCAATGTAAACTTTACCTCTTTGTGCTACAATTTTTTAAAACTGTAACTCTAAAAATAAAGGACTTTCCATACAAACTTTCAACCCCTATTTCACCCCCTTCTACTTCCATTTTAGTGTCAAAAAGTACCCTTTGTTTTGCTCCAAGTTCCCATTTACCATTAAACCAAAGTTCATCTTTATCGGTTTAGCCGTTTAGCCGTGAAAAGGTAACAGACAGACTGTCTTTTCCATTTATAATATTATGTTAGGAGTCTCTATGAAGGACAAAATTTGGAACCAGGAAATCCGTAGGAGAACAAAATAAATCGACCTAGCTCAAAGGCTTAGCAAACTGAAGTGGCAGTGGGTGGGCCATATCTGTCGTAGAACAGATGGCCGCTTTGACAGCCGTGTTCTGGAATGGAGACCACGTACCAGCAAGCGCAGTGTAGGACGCCCTCCAGCTAGATAATCGGACGACATTAAGAAGGTAGTGGGAAGTGGATGAGGAAGGCGGAGGATCGTGTGTGGTGGCGCGCTCTCGGAAAAGTCTATGTTCACCAGTGGACAAATACAGGCTGATGATTTAGTAGAGCAAAGATTTGATTGCTTGTTTGTTTACATTGAGGCTCTCAAACTACTGGTACTTCGTTCGTTATCAACCCATATTCGGCTTACTGCTGAGCTCGAGTCTCCTCTCAGAATAAGAGGGGTTAGGCTAGTAGTCCACCACGCTGGCCAAATGCGGATTGGCAGACTTAACACAGGCAGAGAATTAAGAAAATTCTCTGGTAAGCAGGTTTCCTCACGATGTTTTCCTTCATCGTTTGAGACAAGTGATGTTTAATTTCTTAAAATGGACACAACTGAAAAGTTGGAGGTGCATGCCCCGGACCGGATTCTAACCTAACTGAGGCAGAGAGTCAGAGAGGAGGCCAACATTACCTAAGATTCTCTTATTAGTCGTTTATAAGGATTCTTCTTCTCTATTCGATCCCTGTGTGTGTGTTTGTCTTTGTCATCAAGTCGATTCTCTTTCTTATGACCGTTAACGCTTCGAAAACTAGAAAAAAGTATGGGAATGACATTTGCTATCGACAGGTCTCGTGATCAAGATCTGTCATTCCCATACATTTTTCCAGTTTTTCAAGCGTTTGCGATCATAGAAAGAGAATCGACGTGCCACTTAGCTACAGGGGCAGGACTCCCTCCTTAGGCCGAACTGATATAGCTGAAATTTAAAACGAAGATAAATATATATATACAGGGTGATTCGGACTTTAGTACCGATATTTTTTTTCGTGGTTCTGTATCATTAATAGAACATAAATCTACATACAGTTCGATACATTTTATGTAATTTATTTTTTTCAATTTATGTCTCAGAAATAACAAAATAATGGACACATTACCAAACAAACTGCGCAACTGCTGGCGGCACTTTGTAAGACGCCGACAAAGAAATACCGGCCGTAGGCATGTCGCTTCGGCTTCGACTGACGGGGGTGGCAGAGGTGAGGGGATCGAAAAATCCCTGAGGACGCCTACCGAATTGCCGATGGGCGACCAGTGACAGACAATCTGCCGTCGCGTGCGCATTTTAGTTACCTAATTAATAAATCGCATGTGCATGTCACTATGTCGGGATTTTCAAATCGCGACTATTACGAAATGGGGCGAGTGTATTTGCTCAGCAATGAACGCCTTCGTGCAGCTTGCACAATGTACGAACGAGTGAGTGTTCCTAGGCTACGAGCCCAAGGAATCCTGAACCCCGCAGTGCCTAATGTGAGGAACAAGTGTTTTAAATAAACTAAATGACAATTTTATTAAAACGTGCTCGGTTGTGCCTTGAAAGAAATGGACTTCATTTCGAACAATTGTTAAAATACAGTGATTAAAATTTTCAAATTAACAAAAACAAACTATATATCACTGATTAATGTAAATAAGCTAATAATGCAAAAGTTTGCGTAATAATAATCATCATTTGTATTTCATTATTTCAATCGAAAGTTCATAGTTTTTATTATTATTATTACGCATGCACTTCAGGCATTATTGATGGTCCTAAGCCCAATAAAGTATGAAGGGAATATCGGTACTCAGCTCAAAAGTGACGACCTTTAATTATTATAAAAAATAATAGGTATCGAACAAAAATAAAATAAAAAAAGGTCAACGGCCCTCGGCGCGGGCGCTCGCTAACCTACCTACCAGCTGATTTTGTAGTTGCCTATTATAGTACAGCGATAGGGTGTCCCTCAAATTCTGTTTAAACGTAAATAACTTTAGCTAACGATAACTTTGTTTTTTTTTGAGTTAAAAAAAAAAGAAAAAATACGTGTTTATTAAATTTTGTTTATATACAAAATATAAAAATATCTGTACTAAAAAAAATTTCTTCCTGTATAATACCCTGGATTTACACTTCATCCCGGAAAATCCATAGGTTCCGCGGGACTTGAGAAAAACTGAATTCCACGTGGACGAAGTCGCGGCCGTCAGCTAGTCTATCAATAAAATCGCACGGATTTTGACATTGCTTAAATTTTAGGGTGCTCATTTTTTGTATTGTAAATAGCTTAGCTAATCCGAGACTGGCGATATTCCAAGAGTTCAGAAAACACGATTCTCTAACATCAGCCACAGACGATCAAGAGTAATCTCACGTGCCTACAGCGCTAACGGCTGGACGTCCGATAAAATTGACCGTGTGTTGATTGCGATGTGCATGACATCCAGTGGCGGATTTGCAAATATGCCACCATAGGCTATTCAATTAATTTTAATGTCTCCGTGTCCTCTGAAATTTGAGACTATTGTTCGCAAACATTTTTATTACATTTTATCTGTCGGTAACATTGCGACTTTTAATATTTTTGGTACGTACAGTAGGACTAAAATATTGAAATTTTCATTGAAGTTTTCAAGAATAAACTACTCTTGAAAACTTCAACTTCTTTATTTCTGTAATAAAAACCACTTGGGCCAAATTTGCCGCCCTCTGAAATCTGCCGCCCAAGGCTGCAACTTACTTAGCCTACTGGTAAATCCGACACTGATGACATCATGTCAACGACCAACACGTGAGATTACTTGATCGTCAGTGGCTGACAAAAAACGTCGTTTTGTTGTACCGCAATATAATAAAGCGCCACCTAATGGAAAATTTTGGTATTAATAAGCAACAATTGCCTTCCATGGTTCACGTTACTACCTGGTTACGATGATTTTATACAGGTGGCGCTAATTAGAATAACGAGATTTTTTGCAAGTCGGGACTTTTGAGTGAATCGAAAGCGGGTCTTCGTAAAAAATATCCATAGAATACAAATTTTAATAAAAATATGATATTTTAAAAATAAATGAGTACCGGCATTCCTGCCTTTATACCAAAAACAACATTCGATATATCATTAGATAACCAGATCAAAAGCTCCTTATTACCAACTGTGTAGAAAAAGTTATGGCTAAAAAAACCAACAATATTTTTCTTTACAACAACAACGTTTGATCTCGGTTACTGGCAAAAATATCAACCTGTTCAATATAAAAAATATTATTTCTTTATATTTATAAAAATATATCCAAAATGTTAGTTTCAGTCGTAACTCGTATGCACGATTTGTTTTTCTTTATAGCGACAGCATGTTAAAACATGTTCACCGACTTTATTTCACAGGGCACTCCTATCATCATCATCATCATCATTAGTAGTAGCCGATGGACGTCCACTGCTGGACATAGGCCTCTTGCATGGACTTCCAAACAAAACGGTCTTTAGCCGCGAGCATCCAGCTGCTACCTGCAACCCGCTTGATGTCCTCGGTCCACCTAGTGGGAAGTCGTCCAACACGCTTTTCGGTGCGGGATCACCTTGGGACCCCAACGTCCATCGGCTCTTCGAACTATGTGGCCCGCCCATTGCCACTTCAGCTTCGCGACTCGCTGAGCTATATCAGTGACTTTGGTTCTTCTGCGGATCTCCTCTTTTCTGATTCGATCACGCAGAGAAACCCCAAGCATAGCTCGCTCCATCGCCCGCTGTGTGACTTTGAGCCTTTTTATGAGTGGCACAGTTAGCGACCAGGTCTCGGATCCGTAAGTCATCACTGGCAACACGCACTGTTCTAAGACTTTTGTATTCAGGCACTGAGGAATTTTGGACGAAAACATGTCCCGGAGTTTCCCTCCTATATTTTTATGTAAATAAAGTATGATTTTTTGCCATCTCTTTTAGTGCGCTTTCATTTGAGACCCCACTCGAGTATATTTGCAGACATGGGTTATTCTAACTTTCACCCCCACAACTTTTAAACGGCTCAACCGATTATCATCAAACATATCTAAAAACACTCGCACATAAATCATCTTGAATACAAAAAAAAACTTAATTGAAATCGCTTTATCTGTTCGGGAGCTAAGGTACCACAGACAGACAGACACGTCAAACATATAATAACACCCATCTTTTTGCGTCGGGGGCTAACAAATACAAACACACTTGAGCACAACTTTGTTATACATAATAATATAACTGAAAGAAACTGGTTATTTACATTCAGATAAGATCTAAAACCATTTCACGGCTCAAGACAATAACAATTAGAGATAAAGGTATTAACTATTATCTGCTCTTGAAAACTTAGCATCTTACTATCTAGTCAGCTAGCAAAGAATTAATAAATAGCTAGCTATACCTTACTTACCTACTTACATACTCGTAGATAGCCATTCTTTTTGTACTTAATCTAAATAAATCATTTTTGACAATATTTAACCGACTTCAAAAAAAGGAGGAGATTCTCAATTCAACGCGTATGTTTTTTTTTTCTTTTTTTATGTTTGTTACCTCATAACTTCGTCATTTTTTAACCAATTTTAAAAATTCTTTTATTGTTTGGAAGAGTATACTTCCAGATTGGTCCCATTTAGTTTTCGTGGAAATGTGAACGAAAGCGCCACAGTATGGGCAATTATAAAAAAATACTGAATTGATTTTTATGAAAATTAAATGCACAAAAAAAAACACTAAAAACAGTAAGAAAAATAAAATCTTTTAAACAAAAAAATTAAACTCACTTCAAAATCACAAAAATAAACTAAAAAGCGAAAATGACGTCATATTATGATCACTTTGAAGGCTGTGCCAACACAGTGATGCATTTTCTCTCTTTCTATTTTCGTAGAGAAAATCATAAAAATAGAAAATCAGAAAAAGAAAGATAAGGTTTTACTTTAACTTATAACTAAGAGGACAAGTTAAAAAAAAAAATAAATAAATTGCATACCAACAGACCAAACTTGAGCCAATATAAAAAAATTTAAAATCCTAAATTAACCCGAGCTGGGTATAACCCAGGACTTCTCTGTATAGAACCACGACACCATACCAACTGTGCCATAGAAGGTGTCATAACTACACAATAAGTAGGTATTCCCAGTGAAGAGCGTTACAAAGTAACGTTAATGAATACAGATTGACACAATGAACGGACTCACTTGTCGAATTGAGTGCTACAGCTGTTGATATGGAAATCAGTAACCATATGAGCAACGTGCTAAAAATGATGATTGATGAATAGTGATTGAGTGATGATTTTAAAAAAGCAACTGTCAAATCCTACTTCTCTACTGCTCATAGTTTGCCTGATCGCTTGAGAACGATATAACTTTTTTTTCTCACTGGGAAATGCTTTGTCCGTGGTACCCTCGGGAGGGTATGTTTTTTTTTATATTATCGTCAGAGTTAGCACGGAACTACATCGTGCTAACTGCCTCTAGGGTATTTCCTATTTCTTTTTCTCCTCTTTTTCCTTTCTTATCATTATTTTCCGGAGCATTTGTGCATATTTCTGCCACTCGCCTTCGCTTGACAGCATACGCGCAATCAGGCTGCCGGAGTCTACGTGGCCATCTACCCCATGTGTCGCCCCTCTCAGATCATCACAGGCAGGGCATTCGAATATGGCATGTCGCGGAGTGTCCTCTTTTCCACAGAAGTAGCAATTTTCTCGGAAGGGTATATGGGACTCGCCATAGCCAGGACCGGAATACCACTAAAACCCAGCGCAACCCTCCGCGTATTAAATGAAGCAGAAACGGATCGAGTAGCACATTCCACATTGCTGATTCCGACGTGACCCAAATGAGCTAAAGGAGCTAAGCAACTTAGAAGAGACAAAAATAAATAAATAAATAAATACATAAATATAGAAAATATTAAGTCACGAAATTTAAGTCATATTTGGACCAGTCGGTCAAAAAGTGCAACTGTTTTAAAGAGAGTTTATTGCCGGCTCATCTCAGCAGAACCTGTCTTCTGAACCGGTGGTAGAAATGCAAATAGTAAAACTTAACGATTCTAAAGTGATAATTTACTTGAAATAAACAATTTTGCATTTTTGGGAAAACTATCTTTGATATTATTAACTGGCACGTTGGTTAGCTTATACTGCTCAGGATCATAAGGTCATTAATTTCATGCGATATTGGGTGACATTCCCGATAAAAATCTTACAAGAATTTTTTGGAAATACTAAAACACGATTACTTTGTTACAAAAATTTATTACACTCATGACAATCGCACACTAAAATAAAAATTCAAAATATAGTAATAAGTACTTAATTTAAATAAATTTACTTCAATTTGAGTGGAACTTCAAGCTAAAAAGAACTTTATAGAAAAAAAAACATAAAGCCTAGCTAAAATACGCACTCAAATTGTTAAAATAAGTTGTATGTATTACCTTCTAAAGCTTTTTTTAACTCTCAGCTTCGATACGTCCACAATAAGCTTCAGCTGCGAAAAAAATGGTCGACAAACACCACCCAAAAACTATCAATATCATGCAAGCTCTAAAATTATCAAAAGTGAGGGGCTTACGTTGCCCTTTGACTAATCTTTGAGAAAACAGCTGTTTCTTGTGGCTTATATAATTTCTGTAAGTTCTTTGAGTTAGCCCAGCTTCTACACAAATGCTCAAAACGTGACTGACTGGTTGAGTTAGAACCGAATGCTTCTTAAAATACATCACAGTTGGACTATTGACAATTTTTTCAGGCAAAAGTTGCAAACGTCTGGTGTTATGTACGATTAAATGCTCAATAATGATTTCCCTGTTCATCGCTAAAACAAAATCGGTGCTTTCATTGGAAATTCTATCCAGAGTGTCTTTAGCGTCGTCATAATCTAATGCTATCCAATTTTTGTAAATAAGCGGTTCATCAATATAATATTCCCTCAAAGTAGCAAGGCCTCCGTAAGGTAGTTTATTTTTTACAACGCTCTCAAAGTCAGAGAAAAAGTCCTCGTAAATGTCATTTTTCAGAGATCTTATGAGCACTGATTGATACGCATTTTTCACTACAAAGCAAAACCATATCCAGGTGTACACGACTAGTAAAAGAGGACGTCTTCTTGGCATCTTCATTATAGGCATGGCTAAAAATAATGCCCACGAATAAAACAATAAACTTGACCGTATAGGACGCATTTTAACGACTCTTCTAATATTTCTCCACATACTAGAATTTGTGAATGCGTTCACACATACAATTCCAACAAACATGAAGAACAATGCTATTCTCAGGTCCGTCTGATATGGGCTCAAAAGTTTCTGCCATGACGGTTTGAATGGTGGTAACTGTGCAGTCCAAACTATATCCATATAGTTATATATGAAAGATATTTGGAAATTACCGTACTTATTCGCTGTAACGGGTAAGGAACACACTGATACGTGGACTCGGTCATTGTAAACATCACCCAAAGAACCAGTCCAATTATTATATCTAAACAAACCAGCATCATTACCTTCAATAGGTGTCTTTATTTCTAACGTTGCATTTAACACATTGGCTACCAGTTTCACAATATCACCGTCTCCACCAGAAGGTTCCATAGTGATATTATTTAAATACATAAACGGTGGCTGCTCGAAAGTAGATATGATCAATGGACACTTAAAGAAATTTTTCAATTTCTCTGGATACAAATTTTTGAAACAATCATCAGACGAACATTCGGTAATATTTAATGCAAACGGTTCACTATTTATACATTTATCTGGTAGTACGATCTTATACGAAAATGCCATTAATTCATTTAAACTCTTTGCTCTTAAATATATCGCATTAATAATCAATACTTTAGATAGAGTTACAAAAATCAGTGACTCTTGACAATCTCTATTATAAGGCGATGTACAAATAATGATGTATTTCCCAGAGTTATCATATTTGGATTTGTCCAACCAGTTAATTGTATCAATTAACGAATCAGTATCTTTTCCAAATAGTACATATTGCGGTACGACGTTTCGATGTTGAGGAATAAATTTTCCACGTTTCAATATCACAGATTGTTTATAATTACTCAAAAATGAATCCAACGCAACCACATATTGAATTGTGTGAAACATCACAAGTGTGATATACCGCCAATCAAAATTGTAGTAAGCTATCTTCGCTGCAATCCATCCTATTGTTCTCAAGGCTTCTGGATTTGGGGGTAATATATTTGCTGTGTGGTTCATGATTTTAAAACATAACTTTTATTTCGGTTATAGTCAAATCAATAAATCTAAAAGTTTACTTTCTAAAAGTTTCACAATTAACGCTAAAGTGCCTATATCTGTGTTCGCACAATGAGTATCTACATCGCTGATTGCCGTTTTACATGTTAAACTGTAATGCGTTTTTATATGCCGTTATGCTGCAGTTTTGCTTTTAATACTTTTAAATGTATGTCATTATTGAAATATTAATGATTTTAATATCTTGATGGCTTGTGCTATTAACGAAATCAATTACTAAACCTAATGGTAGGTTTCCTTTGTCTATTGACGTACAATTCAATAAGAAACAAAATAAACGACAAAACCCAGCCAACTAACAATAAAATGTAACATCCCGTGAAATGTATGAGCTTGATCGGTTTGTTCTCATCTGTCGGTTTCTCCACATATCCTGAATCGGTATTGTTCTTGAAAATCTTTTCAGGAAATCCAAATTCAAACAAATGTGTCAATTTTCGATTAATCACTTCAGTTAAAGGAGAATATTTCTTCAAAAATATGCCTATAGGGCTACAAATAACTGTCTGAGGTAAAATTTGTAACTTGCTTCCTGGTTTTCTAAGAAACTTTCGGACCATTGCTACGTTTACCGCTAAAACGTACTTCATTCCTTGTGATATATTTAACAAAATCATTTTATACTCAGAACTATCTCTGCCTTCCCAGTTTCTATAAACTAAAGGGGAATCAACATAGTACTCCCGCAATGCTGGACCTCCACCAAAGGAATAACCTTCAGCAATAGCATCCTCTATAGTCAACAATTCTTGCGAATATACGTCTGTTTTTAAAGAATTAATCAGATGCACTTGGTAAAACGTTCTCACTAAGAAACAGTACCAAATCCAGAACAGTATCAAATAGAGAGTCGTCATTTTCAAAGGTACGACAGTGACTGCTTGACCCATGCACATCTTCCATGCCGAGAATATTACACTATCCGGTAAACGGCCTGCATTTATTATGTGACATAAAGATGTACAGAAGTTAGTTCTGAAAAATAGAGCCAGAATAACAACAAATAAAAAAGAAAGGCCTAAAGCAATTCGAGCGTCAACCTTAAATGGGCGAAGGAGTTTATACGAAGATGGCTCCAGTGTTGGTGGATGTGTTATCCAGACTATTGTAGTAGTGTAGTAAAATATGGACAGTTCAAACGACGTGTATCTTGCGTGGGTAATGGCAGCAGATGCCATAGAAATGTTTGCTAAATCGAAGTAAAGGTCACCGAGACATCCTACCCACGTACCGTTCTCGTCTAGATTTCCCCAGCCATCTCCTCTACTCGGTGTCTTGATCACGAGAGTAGCATTCAGCGCTTGTATTATAATCTTCAACAAGTCTCCATCAGCTCCTGAAGGCATACCATCGGTGATATACATGTAAGGAGGTTGGAAAAACGTTGATACTATTAGAGGACATCCGTACATATTATGAAATGGCAGAGGAAATTTTCCAGCACAATAACTCGATATGTTTGTGGAAACGCAAGAATCCCAATCGGCTACTTTAATTGGCGGTGTATTTCTGCATTCTTCTCCGTATTCATAATAATAACCACTCGTACCATTATGGAATACATCGTTAATGAATATAGTGCTCATAATTCTTCGCTCCCATAAATATTGCAGAGCGATAACCTCATCGCAATTGTCTCGTCCTTTAGATTGGCATATGATCAGATGATCGGCGGTGTTGTCAAATTTACGTCTCTCCATCCAAGTTAATAAATGTAAAATGCTATCCAAATTAGTTCCAAATATAACATACTGTCGCGTAATAGAACGCCGAGAATACAACGGAATATACATATCGTTAGCAACTATTGTATTCTTTTTAAAAGACCGCAGAAAAGCGTTCACACCGCACATAAGTGTCGTATTGAACAAAACTAGTGTAACAAATTGCCACTTGAAGTTGTGGAATGCTATTTTAGCAGCACTTTGGGCCATAGTCTCTATACTTTCGCATTCATTTGAGGTTATGTTCGCTATTGCACTGTTTATGGCCATCGTTCCGCGTTCGTGTTAAAATGTAACAATTGAATAATAATCATGCAATGTTTAATGTATAGCGATGGAATCGGGGTGTAACATTAGGGTTGGGGTAAAATGGGCTGTGCTTTCGTGAATACAATAAAAATGATTAATGTTAAATAACATTAATGGTTGATTGAAAGATATGACACTCTTTTGGATATAGAAATGTCTATTTATATGTCGTGGGTTCGATTCCCACAACTGGAAAATATTTGTGTGATGAGCATGGGTGTTTTCCAGTGTCTGTGTATATTTATACATTATATAAGTATTTATATGTAGTATATAAATGTATATTAATATTATAATATCAACTATCTTAGCACCCATAACACAAGCTACTCTGTATGCTTACATTGGGGCTAGATAGTGATGTGTATTGTTTAAGTATATTTTATTGTAGTGAATAACTACTCGTATAATAAATAGGATGATTATCAAAAGCACGTTTTTTTTTAATTAAAAGAGGCTACTGAGTCGAGGATTCGATGTCCGAGTCTCACCAAAGACATCCTCAAAGATAATTTGATCCCCATTGTTTTTGTAGTCGTCGGTATCATCTTTGATAGATCTGTTGTATTTCTCCAATCCCCTGCTGAGCTTCTGCGGTTTTATAAAGCCTTCATTCTTATTTTATACCTACAATCTCAGAATACAGAAAAAGGTGTGATCGCGCAAAGAAATAAAGCGGTTGAAATCAATCTTTTTTGGGGTAATTTCACGAACAAGCGATTTGTAATTCTGTGTATGCCGTGTTGTGTGACAATTTTTGGACACAATGCGTGCTTTATAATGACAGTTGAACGTGGCTTCTGATGTTTTCTCAATTCAGAGCCTACAATAAAAAACTTACTAAAAATTTTGTTATCATACTTCATCGCACTAGTATTAAAAAGACGAAATTTTGTTTGCGTAAGTATTTTTGTTACTCTTTTACAACGCAATTCAATCGCAATCGCAGGCGTCCTATAGTATTTATTAGCAGGCGTCTGTGATTGTCTACATCTAATTGTAGCCTTTGTTAGAAATTACAACCTCATGATAAATACTGTTAAGTCAGTCACTGACGATCAAGTAAGCTCACCAGCTTCACGTCCAATAAAACTGATTGTGTGTTGGTCGCGATCTGCATGTTGAAGATCATGATCATGCACATCGTGACCAATACACGATCAGTGGGCTTATCGGATGGTGAGTGGCTAGCTTTATCATCGTAGACATGTAAGTAAATAGACAGCTGATAGAAATCGTCCATCGCATTCCCTCTAAAAAGAGAATAATTTATGCGAGCAGCAAAAATGAGACAAGGAATTATTTCGTGAAATTTTTTCAGGCACAACCATGGACTAAACAAGAATAAACGTATTTTGAGCACAAAGTTACAGCCCTAAAAAAAATAAAAATTTTGCTTTGGTGAATGTATTCGTATTTACAACGATACTCCAATCAGTCTACTGATTTATCTGTCTACGCCTATATCATTCCTAATCAAAACTGATACATTTTGATACTTAATATTTCTGTCATCGATATTTTTGGCACCCCTATAAAAAAGTTAAATTCCAGAAATTAAACGTTATCGGTAATGTGTTACATTAAATAAGGGTTTAAAGAGGTAATTTTATC